>NW_028288552.1:1992500-2260000 GCF_059628265.1 Tinamus guttatus | reverse complement strand
TAGAGGCTGGAAAGACAAAGAGCATATTTATATTCTTCTGCCTGAGAAGACTCCATAGACCCTTATCACTCAGGCGTTTGTCCTGTAGTATGAGAAATTTAAAATACAAAGCTAAATTCCCTATTCTGTAGCTTTGTATTTCCTGAAATAGATTTGATTTCTGTCATTTTACCATATCCAGGTATGCCTGTTGTCTTAAGATCTTCATTATTTACCTAATAGTCTTGCTTATTTATCTTTGAGTTTTGGCATGAAATTCTAGGGAAAATATCATGAGAGCATCTACAGTTGAACATACTTTATCTTTTTCTCATTCAATAAGAATGATGATGGGATTTATTTGCTCTAATTATGCAGTTAAAGTTATAAGTTAAAGGTAGACATCTAAATCCTCATCCTTTGAAGCCATTAGTACAATTAGTCAGCACTTCAGTTAATTATTCTCTGCATGTGCCTATTTTTATCTTAGACATTTAACTAGCATGCACCTACATCGGGGCACCTACCTCTGCATCTGCACACTCTCTGTTCATACACATGATCAGAGTGTAAATATGTTCATGCTTGTGTAAAAATGTCCCTGCTTGTTTTAAAGTAGCTACTTGCAGCAGCAAGGTTATAACAAGCTAAAAAATCTTCTTGGATTTGTCAGTTGCTGAACCATGTGCTGCAGCACAGTACTTTGCTGGAAGTATCTAGTTTAAAGCTCTTTCTGTGCAACGTGCAGTTAATTGCAGAAATTTACACTCCCGTGGATTTACAGTTAAATCTCAAGTATTTTTAAACGTATCCCCTTAAGTCTGAGAGAAGCAAAAGCAGCATAATTTCCGGGATGATGAATCCAGAGATTCTTATGTCTCCCTCTTTAGAAGGAGTTCAGGGAGCATCTTAAGATATAATATAGGATAATCCTCAGGATAGGAATTCTCTGATTAACCTAGAGTCAGAATAGCAGAAGTGATTAAAACAAAACTCTCTCCCGGATCTCTTGGGTTATAATATAAGATGGAGATTGATACAAATCTTGAGATTTCCTGGTTTGAAATGATTACCAGTAATGGGTGTCTAGGAAAAGACGCATCCTATCCTTTACTCTTCATAGTGCCAAAGACTTTTGAGAAATATAAACTAGGGAAAATCTACAGAGTTTTCCCACAAACATTTCCCATGGTGACTCAGTGAAACATTGACTACAGCTTAAGTTTCAAAGCCTTCTCCCACTAGGACAAGTTTGCTCTTTTTTGGAGACTAGCTCATTTTTATAGTTAAGGAAACCAATTTTTAAATGAAATGTGTCTTAAAGAAAAATAGGCTTCTATTTGTCTTTATAGTACAATGAAATAACCCAGAAATGTAATTACAAGTACTTCAGAAACCACTAGTACAAATATATAGACATATATGCATATATATATATATACACACACTGTATTTGCCGTCTTGCCTATACTTTCTATGTAATAGCAATAATAATAATTTTATACTTACCAAGCTCCATTTATATGATGACCTCAAAGAGCTTTGAAAATATCACTTACTTTAAGTAGCACACTAGAGTTCTCTATATATTATTAGAACACTTTAAAAACATAATTACGCTGAAGGAAATATAAAAACTATGAATTTTACTTATTGGAAGGGAAGAGCAGCTTATAATAAAACCCATTAATATATGTGAGGTTAGCAATGATAATTGTACCTGGAGTTGAATGCAGTATAAACATTGCAAAGACTATACAACCACCAACTCTCTAATAAACCCTGGTTTTCACATGCCAGCATGTGAAACTCTGAGTCTTTAATACAAATTTCTTTGCACCTAATCTAGATTTCACTCATGGTCTGCAGAGGTCAAAAATACAGTAGCAGACTAAGTCACTGTGCCATTTTAGACAAAATATCCATTCTAAAACCAGCAAGAGAATTGTATATATTACTTTAATATAAAACATACACATATAGAAAAACATTGATTCAGATTTTAAATAATTTATGCCTTCTCATATTTGAATATATTAATTAAATCTAATACGCTATAAATTTTTAAGTGGCTTAAATAGCCCTGTCTGTTTTATAGATTTTACAATTACTGAAACAGTTGCTATTAGCAACACATCTCTTTTAAAGCCGTAACAAGCTTCTTAGAAGCATTAAGAAACTAAATTGAATTGAAATCCCAACAAAAAGAGTTGAATTTTTGACACGCCTTCTGGTGTGACAATTATTGCATTTTTACATGCACACAGCCACTCAGAATTATGAAATAAATTAGAAATTACAAAATAATTTATAGCAATGTCACTTCTCATTTGTAATGTGAATGTATATCTCTGAAAATGATGAAGCCTCATTTGCCAGTTTCAGCGGGGGGGCACTTTGCAGAAATGTATATAGAGAAGAAAATGAATGTGTAAAGGACAAAAGGAGTTTCATCAGTTTGATGAATGAAGCTGAAATACTTAGGAAATCTTAGGACCTTTAAATCTTAGAATTTTGATAAGAAGTCAGACTTTTTGTCAAGCTATCTCAAAATCCTGCAGATCTCTTTATGTTACAATAATACCCTCTTGACATTACTGAGAATCAGAGAGAGGGCAGGAGCTAAACTTGCTTTTTGCAGCATCAGGAGAGGAAATCTCCTGCCTATATTATCCTAAGAAAAACTGCAAAGAGGATGGCTGTCCACAGAGCCCTTTGGGATTTTGGTCTGATGGAAGTATCCAGTACAGAGTTCTGACTCTCTCCTTCCTTTCCTAAACCTGTTTCCAACATCACTCCAACAATCCTAGGGACTGCAGAGGAAATAGAATAAAATCACCTACATTGGCTTTAAATTCTCTCTTTCCCAGGTAATGATCAGTATAACTATTTTGCTGCTGTCATAAAAAAAAAGCCACAGTGAGGCTGGAACTGAGTGTCCTGCTCTTTATAGCGCCAGGACTCAGGACCTACCCAGATCATAGCATTCCTTTATGCAACAGGATTATGATGTTATGCCATTTTTCAATCCCTGTAATTTGTCCAAGCAACCTGTTTGCTGAAACACACTGGGAAGCTATCTTTATTAAATAAAAATCACCTAGGTTTTTCTTAAGAGGGTTAAAGAACAATGATATGGTCTTTTCATTGATGATTGACTGTAGTCAATCAGACAAAGGGAACTGTTATCTCCTGAAAAGGAAATTAAGATGCTTTATTTTCTCAAGAGCACCAGATACTCACTGAATCAGCACTTCAGAGTCCTTGAGAATACACAAGAATTTTAGACTTTTTTTTTTTTTTGCAAATTATGTATTAGTTTACATTTAACCAAACTGAATTCCATCTCCCCTCATGCAGTACATATACCAGCCACTTCTGAAAAATAATTTAAAGATCTTTTTCTTGCATATCCTTTCAGAGTTGGAAAAAAAATAAATGAGAAGGTGAAGTTAAGGAAAAATTTTAAAATTTAAAAAAAAAGAGTGAAGAAGTGCAGAGATTTGTCTGGAGAAAAGTCCTATATTAGAAATGAGACTGGACCCTGGTTAAGTGCAGCTAACCAGCAGATTGCGGCTTTTGATCATATGAATGTAGCTGTGGTCACACTTTTTCAAGTCAATGAAGCATCTGGTTTGCTTACCAGCACAGGTAGTACCTGCCCTTCCTGAAACATGTTCAGAAAACACTTCAGAAACTGCTTATGGAACAGCACTCTGATAGGAAAGTTTCCCTGTATTATCCAACAGAAGATGGCTCACACCTTAAATCAAAAGCACTTCTATTCCTTCCAAAGCAGTTCCTTTATTTTCTTTTTTTCTTTTTTTTTTCTATCTTATTTTGTTTTAGGTATTTTACTTTTATCTTTCTCTTCTTATCTCTGCTAACCTTAAAAAGTCAGTCCTTTTTTCAAGTTCATGGGCTCTGATTCACATAAGTGATTAGATGCCTTAGGATAAAGATGTCTACTACATACTGAGGTGCACAGACACCACCAAGCTCTTTTTGCATTAGATATTAGAGCCCACCCTCAAGTCTGCCCAGGGGTGAGCAGAGAGCACCCTGAAAGCTCTGGGGAGCCCTTGCACCTTAGCACACCCAGAATGGTTGCACATTGCCAAGATGGCTCTCTGGAAATCTATCCAGTTTCTGTGTCTGTAATTCAGATCAGGGGCAGATAGGTATAGTATAACACACTGTACTTAAAGCTGTTTTCCAGAAAGGGTGTTTTCAGAGTGGTGTAAACAAAACCAGTGGGGATTTAGTACATAATCTCTGTATTCCTTCTGCAAATCCTGCTGGAATGTAACTGCATTTTTAAGCAGCTGACTGCTTTAATAACTGCTGCCCTTGCTCTCAATAATATCGGGGTAATCAGTATTCCAAGCTAATTATATGTTGCAGAAAATACTTAAGTTTTTTATTTTCCCATCATTCAATTTCATCAAGTGTCCTTTTGTATTTGTATAATGAGGTGAGGTGAATAGAAGATCATGCAAATTTTTTTTTTCCGTACCTTTAACTGTTTTCTGTATTATCACTCTTTAACAACACCCCTAATATTTCTACATGTTCTGTTTCATAGTTCTTGTCCACCTTCTGCTTATACATGGTCAATTAAAAATGTATTACCAGGGCTGTAGAGCCGATGTGTAGATGTGTAGCTGCGTTTGTCATACACTTCCTGGATTACCAGAAATCTCTTTCCGGTCCCTTCATTTGGGCACCAAAATATTTTGGCAAACAAAGGCAGTTTGATTGTTTGTCCTTTTTTTTTTTTTTTTTAGTATGGCTCTTAAGTACACACTTGTATTATGCTGCTTAGTTCTGTGTTCTCCCAGAAGAAAAAAAAATATCCCTTGCATTTAGTTTCCTCTACCTTTATATCAGTCACAGTATAGATAACTTAACAAAGTAGTGAAGCTGGAGAATAATGATTTTCACAACTTCAGCTAGAGTCATGTTTTACAACTTTCTCATTTAAATTATGAATTAAAATTAATAAATTATGAGAAGATTGGCCTTATGTGATATGACATGAAAACCTATGAAGAACAGTGCCCCAAGATTTTTAAACTTTTTAATCCCATAAATCAAAACTATGTAACAGCAAGAGATAAAGGCTGGATTTTCATGGCTTCTTACATTCCCAAAGGCCATGCAGATGATTTTCTCTTCAAGAAGTATTCACTGCTCATGCCTTTACTTTGATACTGCTCTCTCTCCCCATAGCCAGGCAAATGGGAATGAGATGAGATGAGAATGCAAAGTTGTTGCCATTGGTGAATTTGTGCTGTTCTGCACTTGCTGTGCCACCACTCATTCTTCTTTAGTAAAACATATTTAAAATGTCCAGCAACTATTCCACACTCTACGCAGTAATAGCAGGGTCCACAACAGCAGTCCTAGAGGTATGCAAGATGTGTTCAGAAAAAAAATCTGGGCAAAAAAATAGCCTTGAGGTTTCATTGCCGTAATTTTTTCTCCCTCTATTGGAATCAAAGGACCTGTGCAATTTTATATTTGGTGAGGGACTAGTATATGTA
Organism: Tinamus guttatus; assembly: GCF_059628265.1. Classification (NCBI taxonomy): domain Eukaryota; kingdom Metazoa; phylum Chordata; class Aves; order Tinamiformes; family Tinamidae; genus Tinamus; species Tinamus guttatus. The sequence continues at coordinate 2,254,475 of NW_028288552.1, read as the reverse complement.
ATTTCTGGGAGTGATGCTATTTCACCTGAACTTCTACTTCCAGTTTCAGCTATGCAAAGTAGATGCACACACTTCCATTCTGCATCGGTTGTGCTTTATGCCTGTTATTTTCAATTACTGCTTATCTTTTCATTCTGCTGCTAGCAGTGTGTGTAAAACTTTTATTTCTCTATGCATATCATGTCATTGCTATGTTTTTTAAGGCAATGTAGTTGCAAGAATCTCTTAATATTACAGACTCAAGTGACTGTAAGCAACTTTGTAATTTATATGAGTAAACCTACATCAGTTTGGGATTAATAGGCCAAGGGATTAGATTCCACCTATAGACATGACTGGAAAAGATTAGACCAAAATCTAATATAATAACTACTATGTGACAGGACAGATGAATAATGCATCTGTCTGAAGACCAATTTTAAATATTTTAATTGGTAAATTAATGCAACTGTGTGTTTGGATATTTTCCCACTGACATGCAAAAATTTCTGGTTTCAGATTTATAAATTATAGCCTAAACAAAAAGTATGATTCAAAGAAGATAAATATTTGCTTCAGAAGAATGTACTGTCTTAGGAGAAGAAAGGCCTGTTCTGGCCTTTTAAATTCATATAAAAAATCAGATTGAAAAAGATTAAATATACAGTAAATACTGTAAGTATGGTACTTCAGCAACTTGCATGTGAAGTGGAAGACGCTAAAGCTACTTCATGCCTTCTTCAAATTGTCTTGAGGTGAAATATTCAGTGACAAATGTGATTGATAATGCATTCTGATATACCCCTTACATGTGTCAGGGCAGATACTGCTGTTCCTTCACATATCAGCATTCCTTTATTCAGTCTTGATATGATTCAATCTTGGCCATTGTGTCTGATCACGTCTTTTTGCTTTCTGTGAAAGTAACAGTCTTCTGATGAGAATTATTCAATTATTACTGAAGTTAAAGAGATATTTTAGTGATATATGTAATGAATTTTGCATTAAACATTTGAATATCTTAATATAGTAGCATTGTACCATTAACTCTCCCAACAGAGATGTTCAGATGTCCATTTTTTAAGTATCTCTGGTAACAGAATATTTAGTAATCCCATAATACATAGAAGGATTTTAGAACATGAAGCTTTTGCTTTCCCCTTTTCTATTTTTCCTTTTCACTAGCAGAGGGAGTAAAGAAATAACAAAGAGCCTCTTATTCTGAGTTTAAAAGGGGATGACAGAACAGGAAACTCAGCTTCAGTGTGGAAGGAGTCTTAAGGAGTGGGAAGATTTCAGAGTCACATCTTTTTTAAGATCTCCAATTTAAGGTCTTTTAGTCTCGCCTTTTCAGCCTGGGTTTCAATGTCAATTTAAAGAAACATTGAATTTTTCTGTTCTGATCTGAAAAGACTCATTCTTTTAATCCAAGATAGAGATTGGGAAAAAAAAGGGTCAAGTTTCGTTTTGGTTACTCTATTCTTAACAAAAATATTGTAGTCCTAGTAAGGAGAATGCCACTTAGATAAGGTCACTTTTGAGGCTTTGATTTGAGAAGGGTAAATTGAATTAATGATGGGAATGAATAGAAGATCAGGTGAAACTCTTAAAATTATCCGGAATGCATATTCACATACCTCAATCTAAGCTGTCTTCAAACACTATTGAGACAAATTTACAAGCTTTTTTTTTCTTCTAATTTTATTACTAGATACAAGGATAGTCTTAAACAGCATCATTAAAGGGGGTTCAGCAAAAAGATAATCCTGCATCATGTTGTCAGTGCTGCTTTCTTAATTCTGATTGTTTAGGATGACATGATGGCCAAGGAGTGGTTACGAATGTGTGATGTGATAACAGCACAACAGATTTCTGATGGTACCTTAATGATGAAACTTTGATACTTTGTATAATTTAAGAATTTTAGCAGCAGGAGTTTATTGGCTGTTTTGCAGAAGAGAGGTACCATAATTTTGCAAGAACTTTCCTTCCCACGGTATAGACAGAACCAGAATTCCCCTTTGAACACCACTGCCATAGGATGGAGTTTTGGTCAGTTAATATTGATTTAGCTATAAATACAATTATTAATTAAAAATCTCATATTGGTGATTAGAACCATGTAAGGTAAGAGGTAAGGTAGTTGTTACAGGAGACCCCTAGCTAACCCCCTATTCTGATTCTTAAGAGTGAGAAGCTGTTTCACCTCAGGAATTACAAATGAGTATTCACTCTGTTATTAGGTGTTATTAGCTGACTTTGCTAAAATCCCAACAAAAAATAGTAAAAAACGTTAAGAAACAGGTTCATTTCTTTTCCAGGATTCAGAGTTTTTATTAATCCATAAATTTTCTTGCAGACTTTTAAGCTTAGAGTTCAGTTTGTGAAATGCTACGGTCTCGTATATCTCATTTTAAAGCAGATTTTTGCTCCAAGGCAGGTAGTGTCCAGTCTTGATCAATTATCATAAATAAGTCAGTAATGTATAAGTGGAAACAGGTGCTGGAAAGCTATGAAAATGAGTATTTTCATGCTCAATGATGGAACATTGGCATTTAGTTCATGCAAACCAATGTAAACATAAATTCTGAACAATAATTCCTTAAGCTTCTTAAAGAAATCTAAGTAACAAACTTCAGTAGCCTGGAAATGAAAGACACTAGCTGTGTTGTGGACAGAGAAGAAAGACCCTGACATCCTTACAAGCAGCATTGCCTAGAGTGATAAGGTGTGAAGTGTGGAGAATCAGAGGAATCTTCCAAGAGAGTTTTATGGATTTTATAGCATTATGGAATGATACTCTTCTACCATCTACCAGGAAACCCTTAAAAACAAAAAAAATCTCATATTAACAAATGCCCTTCTAAAATGAATAAAACAATCTCAATCTCTTTTCTTCTAGCTTGTAACTTTTCAAACTCATATTTCCATATTCCACTAATAAATACATACCTTTAAGCTGTGAAATATTAGAGGTAGGAAACCACTTAGCCTCTCTGAATGAAATTGCTACCTGTTGCATAGAAAAAAAAAAAAAAGAAGAAGATTTAAAAGCTAGAGAGAAGATACCCGAAAGCTCATCAATACTACAGATTGACCAGATATCTAGGTTTTGATCTGAATTTGATTATCTCATGTTAGAATGCAGCCTACATTACTAAAAGTCCATTTTTATTTGTATCAAATGTTCCAGTATGATAATGAGCTCCTTTGCCATGTCCAAAAGTTCCTAAGGTGTGTGGTCTAGCTTTGCTGAGGGTTCTGAGGGGATTTATCTCTTATGAGGATCTGTGAAGAATAAACTTCCCAATTTTGACAGTAAAATGAGATGGGAGTAATGGTATTCAGAACTAGGATCAAGCAGATCTGACCAATGTAATTGTTAGGACCCCTGCACAGAATGACCACAGTCTCTAAAAGACCGTCTTGTAGCTTATGTATTTTTTAACGTAAAATGCTAAATACTCTGAAATAGTTTCTTTCCCGATAGATAAGCAAGGGACCATATAAAGAGAATAGTAATAAGTACATTAAAAGTTAAACTTAATTTCGTGGAGGAAAAGATTTGTTATGGAATAGCATGGTTTTGAAGCACCATTTAAAAATGTATATCTTGTTCATAATGGCTTCTTTCTAGAATCTGAGAATAAAGTAATTTTTTAAATTGCAAATCCTATTCTGCTGGACTACCAGATATTATGTATTAGGCTATTACCAGGTTATTTGGCTATTCTACTGATATTCAGACTCCAGAGTGAGTGAAAAAGCTATTTCCCTTAAGAAGAAAGCACTGTCTATATCTACTTTAGATATATTTACTGTTATATTACAGATCCTATAGATTACTCTTACATTATAGAACCCTGAAGACCAGACTTCATGCTTAATAAAGAAAGCTAAATTTAAATGCAATATTTCACCAAATGATGCTAAAACATAAAAAGAATACAAGAAAGCAAGCAACAAAAATGCCCAAACAAAGATTTTGAAAGGTGAAATCAGGTAAATTCTGAGGAAAAAAAAAAGGCAAAAAAAAAAGTGACTTAATCAGCATAAAGCAGCTACTTAATATTTGACAAAAAGTAGTGATAGAAAGCACACCGAATGCATTAGCAAACTCTGTGTTATGGGAGGTTTTTTTTGTTCTTATTTAATGAATCTGAAGCCTAAATTGCCATTTCATCCCCAAAGGTCTGTCTGACTTCCTTTTTGATGGACAATGCCACTGATACAACACAATGCAAGGAAAACATGCACTTGACTGGATGGCCTGCACTACCTATTCCGAAGGCAAAGTGAATGCTTCTGATTGCTTGCTGTGAAATAGTCAGATCAAATAATGCCATAAAAGAAAGATGAATAGATCAATAAATATACTAATAATACAGTACATTACTCATATATTGTTTTAAAGCCAGGATGATCCCAAAGGGCTTTCCAGACTGTGGAGAGCAGTCACCCACCTCTGAAATATAGCTTTCTCGTAAGTAAAATTCAGCAGCCATGCAGCACCTGCAAGAGAGAATGAAAGCTCTTTGTGGGAGCCAAAATGATTAATTAAACTAAAAATATTTGAAAAAACAGATGTGCAGAGTAAGATCCTTAACATCTCATTAGCATCTTCTGAGAAAGAATTTCTGAGATGTACATGGCCAAAACATGAGGACCTAGGTTCTACACCACATGTGGAAGAAGAGTAACATAATGTTTCTCCCGTACAGCGATATTGATATAAAATAATCCCGTGAAAAACAAGGCAGAAGAGAATATAAGGAAGGTGTGATATCACTATATATTGATACCACATCTATCACTTTCTCAGCCTATCTCCAGTTTGAAGATCAGATAGTGTCTTAAGCCATTCTATCAAATTGCAGGAGTTATACAAGGTTTCTCTAAGTCTTTGAAGCACTGGTGAATGTATATTGTTCTGGCCCTTTACATCTTTAATATGAAGGTCTAGTGAAATTACAAATTGTTGTCAGTAGTAATGTTTCCATAAAATAAAATAAAATAAAATAAAATATTAGAAATTGAATGCAACTGAATAGGAAAAATCCACAAGTCTTCAGTATATAACAAAATGCAAAACATCAGAGAGTATCTGTATTGCAAAGAAATATTTGCAGATTTTTATATTTATTTTTATTGTGTTTTTTTTTGTTTTTGCTATTTTTTCCTTGTTGATTTAAATGAAATGATACTGTATAACAAACAGTTTATTGTGGGAAAAAAAAGTGGTAAAATGATTATTCTAAGGCATGTGATAGCAACTCAAAAAGAAGATACTGAAAATTTTTGCTAATTTTTTTACTGGATAATATAATTAAATTGAATTTTTAAAACTTTATGTAAAGATCAGGAATGTGTACTGATATTTTGTTTTTCTTTTCTTTTTCACCAAATAAGATCAGTAGTAGGACATAAGGGTTAAACAGAATACCAAGAAAAACAACGTTTGAACAGATGTCAGGAAATATTTTTTCATACAAAGAATTATTAAAGTGCAGAGCAAGCCTCCCAGGCAAAATTGTTGAGGCAAAAGCTCTAAGGTCATTAAAAATACAATTAGCATCGTGGAAATGGTATACTAAGGAAAATTAGCCTTAATAAGTCATAGGTTTCCCTAATTCTCTAGAAGATCTTTTTCTCTCCCAAAATCAAATTTATTTGCTTAAGCTTGAGGACATATTCTTCTTTTTTCTGTGAATGGAAAAAGAAAAAAAAAAGAAAAAAAAAAAGACAATGACAAAAAGAGTCATAAAACAGAGCATATGTATGAACTTCTCCTTAAGGCACCACAGGTCACACTTTGTGCACCCAGTGCTAAAATAAAAGCTAATGCTATTCCAGAATTATGATAACATTATCTCAAGCCTTTTACCTCATTACCTCATTTAAACCTCAGCATATTATGCTGTCACCCCCATTTTTCTTGTTGTCTCGCTTTCTCTTGGCTGATTAAGATTCTGCTGCCATTTGTTTTATAACCTCTTCAGAAAAATGGTTGATCTTCACAACTTACCAAATTGGTGCAGAGCCCCAGCCTCTGCAGTAAAGACCATGAGGGCCATGGCTGTATCTGTTAAATAACTAAAGCATGAAGTCTAGCACTAGCACTGACTTCCACATATTAGCTCCATATGGTAGCTAGTGGCTTCCATATGCTTTCTTCCCATGATAACTCTGACACCTTGCTAAAGGACAAACCTTATGACTAAACATTTAGCTAAAAGGCATTGTGAGAGTAGAAATACGTCTAATAAAACTATTATTTTAACTGTATAGATACCTGTTGGATTCATGGACTTTGCAATCAATATTTTCAAATATATCCATATATAATTATGGACTATTTAGTAGGTTACATTGACAAGTTGACAAATACATCAGCTTTTTTAAAGTTACCATTCTCGTGCTGATGAACTTTAAATAAATAATTGATTTAAATAATTGGTAATTGATTGCTGTTCAGCTGTCCCCCTCAGCTCATCAACCAGAATAGGAAAAGATCAGTTGCTGTTTTATCTAGATGGATTCCTTCTACTGGAATATGAATGGACTCCTGATAATAGCAGGTCTATGATGATGCTTCCTAACGATTTTGCTCTTGGAGTAATGCTGTTAAACTGAAGCTAAAGTTTTTGAATAAGACAGATCCTTTATTTCAGAGAAATACACTGCTGATTCGAAAAAGGCTGACCTGATGATCCAATAGATCTTTGTCAACTTTAATAATACTGCTGTACTGATACAGGAACATCCCTAAACCAGCATTTTAAAGGCAGGCTATTCATTCTCTGCTAAGGTTTCCTGTGGAATTGTTCAGAATAACAGTGAAAAAAAAAAAAAAAAAAAGATCCATGCCTTGAGAACAGTCTGCTTTAATCAAGGCTGAATGCTGACCTGACCAGAATTGTGATGGTATTGAACAACAACACATCAAGATCTGAATTTTCCTTCTTTAACCTCTGAAAGACAGATAAGGAAAAAAGCACTCAATAGCACAACTTTTTCTTCATTGACATAATAGGTATTTTATGGAGAGAGATGTCTCATCCATTGTACAAAGATAAGGGCACTAAGTCATTGTAAGCCTTTAAGTCATTGTGGCAGAACTATACTCAGTCATTCATTGTCAGTTGTGAGTAGGATGGTCTTAAAATTTTGTGGTACTACAACAGAACATCCTTTACCATCAAAACAACTGCGCAAAGTTGAAAGTCAAGCTTCCTAAGCAATAACTAGATCTCTCTTTTTTTCCTGCCGACAATTTATCTGAAAATAAAGTTTTCATTTGCCCTTCATCATAAATATTTGATAAACATTTCTGTGAAAATTCTTCAGTATTCCAAAGAAGTAAAATATACTTTATGGAAACCTAACCTATGTGTATGTCTGTGTCCATTTGTCTGCCCCATCTCTGGTAACTTTGAAAGACTGTTTTGTCTAAACAAATCTGTAAGAAAAGCAGAGATCTCAAAGATATCAAATGACTACTAAATTTCTGGAAAAGGGCAGCTGACTTAAAGGGAGCTTTACTCCTTCTTGCCCAATTAATGTCTTTGATAAAGACATCCCTGAGGCTTTCAGCAAATAGTTCATATGAATACCTCAATTCTGATGTAAGATTTAGAGGAAACTCAACTTTTGGGGCTTTGGAAAGGGTAAGAGGGTACCAGGCTTCATTAGTTCTGATGGTCCCAGGAATCCTTTCTCTTAAGCACTGTGTTTTTTTGATGTCTTGTGCGTCAAGGTCAGGTTGGTATTTTTGACAATTTGGCTTCAAACTTTGTAAAGTTTGCAGAAACAAATATGATCACAATGTTTTTTTCTCAGTATTAGTGTAATACATTCCAATACAAAGGTCAAATGTTATGCTAACATGAACTTCAAACTTTCAATACAGGATTTTAATTAATCTCTTTAGGTCTATCACTTTAGTGATTACTGGTGATTACTTAAACCTTTTTTATTTCAAAAAAAAAAAAAAGGCCTATTCAAAGACTAGCTCTAGTAGAGTCTCCCCAGATTAATTTGTCCAGAAGTTTTACCCAGAGTATGAATTCATCTTTGTTTGCAGACGGTTCCATTGCAGCTCATTAAACAAAGCAAAAATAAGTAAGATGTGATCAGCCTGTAAAGTAAAAAATAAAATATATTCCTTTTTCAGGAATTAATAACATTCCTATTCATTCTAATTTCAAAGTAATCGCAGAGTTTTTATTAGTTAAATCTATTCTACTTATATACTCCTTTAGATTCATTGATATTGTCAGGAAAAATTAAGTCAGTGACATGGACCTGTACTCAATGTCTCTCCCTTGTTCCTCACGGTATTAACAGCCAATTCCTCTTAACTGACCTTCAGTTGATCCCATGTTTGTTATGTTCCTGGCTATACAATAAACCAAGTTCAAATGAAGGAAAAAGGACATTCTTCTTTGGAACAGAGAGGAAACAGAGATTCTGCAGCTGGGAGGAGCCTAGCACCCTCATCTCCTAGGGCAAGACTGTTGCCTAAACTAAGGAATCCAGTGTCAGTGTTATCTTTCAGGACTATGGTATCTGGCCTCTATCTGTGGCTCCAGAGCATGATCTCCTGTAAATCTATGTTCATTACATTCCAGCCAGTTCAAATGTCTTGGATGTCCTAGGAAATGTCAACGGGCACTAAGAGTTTAGGCAACTGATGTGCAGCCCAATTCTCCTGCATGGATTTTCTAGCCACTACATAATTATGCAAAGGTTGGATGACCATTGCTGCTGAACAGGACAAAAGGACAAAATAAACTGGACCTTGACAGGGTGACTGTATATTAATTTCTCACTGCCTTGCAGGTAAGAGAAATAGTGGTCTGGAAGTGCTTTAGTTTACAACATAACAAAGGCACTAATACTAAAGACTCAGAAAAATGTTGGTGCAATTTTATTGGAATAGTCTTTTTGAGCCTGTATTTCTAACAGTTGAAGAGTTAAAATGATTCTAATACATAAGACCATGGTTATTCAAAAGACCAATAAAGCTTACCACTGCAAGGAGGTCCTAGCAAAACTAGGCTGATGTATTTTATGTCATGAATGTGTCTTTTATGGCATGCTGCTCAAAATTTACCCTATTTCAGTGCAAATTATCTGATATGCAATACTTAAGTGATGTGTACTGCAACTAGGTGGAGTGATTTTTATACATCATTTATTCCTTAAGCACATGTGATACATGCATCTTAGCAGTTCCTCAACATTTGTCGCTGGCTATCACTCAATTGATTATCTGTAAGGAATACCACTTGAGTTTCAGCTTCTTAGAGTGGTTGATCAATCAAGTCACTGACAAGTTAATAACTCTGTTTACCTCTTGTCATTCCTTTACTGTTTTGTTTTGATTGAGCAAATGACTGTCCTGACAGAAAAATGGAGCATGGTCTCTCCTTATGCAAGTTATATACATTTACAAAATGAGGAAAAGGTTAAAACTCTCCCCTACCTTCCAGTTCTCAAAGGTACCACACTGGACTCATGGCAGCATTTATCCCTCCAGAAACTCTTCTTGGGGCTCCAGACATTGTTACTGAGGTGTGATGCCTACATTTTTATAGCCATTTTTCCAGCTCCATTTGCGAAATACTGTAGGGATATTCTAGAACCACTACAAGGCTGTCTGAAACTCATCAGTATTAACATTATATTTTCTATTGGATTAAGTTTCCTAGCAATACCAGCAGAATAGGAAGTAGCTGCTTAGAAAAGTTCCCAAGGGTAAGAGTGGAACACTGTCTCCGTGAAGATAGTGGCTATTGGCTTGACAGTTTTCAATCTGAACTATGTTCTGTTTCTAAACAATTTCCTCAGTAAGAAATATATCAATTTAAAGCAATTACAAAGTGAAAGGACAGGGAAGAAAAAAAAAATTGCCTATGTCAGACCCTTAGCTCTTCTAAGTTCTCTCTACACTGCCCTTGTGACCTGTAAGTATGTGACACTTAACATTTGAAAATGTCCTAAGGTAAATCTATATTGCCTCCCCAAATGTTATCATAGTCATAAAATGGAGCTACCTTTAGCATGGCAGCCTGGACCAAAGTAAAACCATAGCAGCATATGATGCTTAAATACCATTATTAAGACATGTTTCTGGAGGTCTGCTGTTGCACTGCTGTTGTCTGTTGTCCCCTTATTCTTGTTTCCAGTAGGAGGATTTAAATTATTGTTATCTGAGGTTTTTTTTAAAAAAAAGTTTATAAAAAATGAAAAAAGCAGAAACTTTGATAGTCTTGTTTATCTGAGAGCTAAAATAATTTATAGTAGGCCAAGCACCCAGTAGATCTCAGGGCCAACAATATTTATTGCAAGAATCTTTACTATTTTACTTGGTTCTGGAATTTAGGTTTCATCTCTTTAAGAAAATGCCAGTACACAGGCTTATGATTATATACATATAATGATGGAACATTTTGCTTAAGAAAGAAAGAACAAAATATTATTTATAGGGAGTGTGGTAATAGCTTTTTTGCTGAAACACATGAACAAAATGTTTTAAGCCTGCTATTTAACTACTGGCACTCTTTTATCCCCAAAACATTTTTACTTACCAAAGAAGAAAAGCAGGAATGAACAAAATGCTCCATCATCTTAAGATAAAACAGCTTCAGATTGCCTTTATGACATTACAGGAAGGGTTGTTTATTTGTTTGCTTGCTTGTTTTCCAGGGAACAGATTTCAGAAATGTAATTTTAAATACCACTTTTTAGGTCAGCTTTTATGTTATTGCTTCAATTCAATGAATACCTAACTTGTATAATTCTATTATTTAATTTCCAGTATTTAAACATTCTTTGTGAATAAGACTTACTCATGTCAAAAAAGCTTATTTTTAATCCTAATAAAATTAAATAAAATTTATTGAAAGACTCAGTTGTTTCACTAAGTGCATTTTAATGCACAAAGTTTTTTCCATTTAATCTCTGAGACACTGAAACTAGTCTAACCCAAGGAACAATGAAATGAGCTTTTATGTCTCCCTCATTATTTTGTATTCATTTTATTTTAAAAGTGGCATAAATACATAAGTATGGTATAAAAAGTATAGTAGTCAGAATACTTTACTGGTCCTGAAAATATCTTCTTCCTCTTAACAGGCAACTGTAATATGAAGATGTTGATTTTGACATGCAGCTCTTCAGGAAAACAGGCTCTTCTTAATTATTTTCTATCAAACAACTCATAATGTCTTCACTGTTATCTCAAAATATCCCTTGCTTATTTATTTTTGTGTTCTCCTGTTGCCTCTTATTTTTTGTAGCTGAATGCTAATATGTGCAAAAACAAACACAATTTGGAGTTCAGCATTCATACTATACACATCAAAATGGAACTTCCACCAGCAGTCACAATAAATGTGACGAAAACAATAGTTGTAAAGAATACAAAACAACTCTATAACTTTCATTAAAAAAATCTATTTATAGTAGTAATATTATCTCCCTAAGTATGCAAAAAAATGATCAATGCTGGTTTGGAAGATTATTTAAATGTATTTTTCAACAAGGGATCAATCTATGTAATGTCTCCAATATCTTGCTTTAGAAGTATCTGGCTAACATCTCTCTAATCTATTTAATCCTTTCATGTACATGAATTTATGTGCTATGAATTTAACGTAAGGTAGTCTTCCATTTCGCTGTTTGTTTGTTTTTCATTGTACAGAGAACTTGTCACACTCCAAAGCAGGAAATACAAATATGTCAGATTTATTGGAATTAAAGAAAAGCCTTACTATGTATTCATACTTGGAAGTGTTTCTCTCTAGGAAGTCCTCTGATTTAAAAAGCATGACAAAAAATGTTTTATTTATTTCGATAAATACTCATAAGTTAAGAAAGTTGTCAAATATGTCTTTTGCATTGCTTACAGGACCTAGGAGCCCCTCAAACTTCATGAGTCTTACTTGTTACTTTCCTCACTGTCACTTTCCTCCCCTTTCAGCTCTTCTTGCTTTGTTCACTTTATTTCCAGTTCTTCCAAATTATCTGCTTCTTTCATCTTATGTGCCCATATAACTTACTGATTTCCCTATAACCCATTCTTATCCTTCCTGATCCCTCATCTGAACAGAGTGAACTCTTTAATACAAAACATGGTCTCCTGTATAATTATCCTTCTTCAACTTCATATAGAAGGTGTGGTTACAATAATAGATTAGATTTTCTTTGAGTAAAGTATAACTATGCACAAACTATTTGTGATAGATTATCTTGCAGTAGAAGGAAACACAGAAAGAACAGATTAGAAAAAAAATGCTGAATGCCTTTCTGCTCTCCAGGTGCTTCTGCATTCTCAACAGCTATAAGGCTTTCAACTCCATTTCCATTAGCTAAAGTAACATATATCCCGCATTCATCACAGCTGTACAGTATTTTGCCAAAAGTCTAAATAAAGTTCAGTGTTTGCAATATGTGACTCCTGAATGTGTTAGTTAATTTCTACAAGGAGGTGTAAGGTCAATGGTGAAGTTTTGTGCTTGATTAAACTTAATGAAATAGGAGGTTCTAATGTGTGTGCAGGACTATTTTGCCATATTAGAGCTCAGAAATCAAAATTTATCCTTTGCTATGGAAAAAGAATGTGGAATGACAAACTCCCAAAAAGCATTCACTCTGAAATATGGTGTGGCATAGTATCTGTTGTACTCCCTGTGCTGGGCTGCTAATAAACTGCACAGTAGCTGCCCAATGGGAGATATACGATAACACGTCCGGTGCTGTGCCAGTAAGGGTAGCAAATCACTCCTTTCGAATGAACTTTGCTTGAATTTTCCTCATTATAAGATCATTATAATGCCAAAACACATCTCCATCCAAAAAGTTACCCACCTCTGAGGTACGACCACTCCTCACTGAGAGTGTGCTCTAGATTTTCAATTGACTACAGCTTTAAATGAAAGCGAGAGACTTTTTCACCAATCAATAACAAGTATGACTACAGTCACTCAAGCTCCATCTAAATGTAAAGAAAAGCATAAAAGGTGAATTAAGGAGAGCAGAAGTTGGGAGAGAGGAAGACTCCACTGTGACTTTGGATCAATTGACGGGCTGAAGCCCTTTCCTCCCCTCAGGTCGGGACGCCTCCTGAGGAGACCAGAAGCTGGAGGAAAGATTACATGCTAACTTCTGAGACTGGTTGATGGACTGATCCCCCTTTCCTCCCCTCAGGTTGGGATACTGCCTGAGGAGACTCCTCAAGACTGAGAACCCTCTCCCATCTTCTTGGGTGAGTTTTGATTTGTACATCAGAGCTAGCTAAAAACCTCACACTGTAAAACCTGCTTTGTAAATGTTGCATTTGAGTAAATCATGCTATTTGTTAACTCAACTACTTGTTTGGAACGTGATCAGACCTACAGTTGACAGACTGTTTGTGAATCCGATAATGCCAGAGCCAAGCTTATAGCTGATCATATTATTTGTGAACTTGATTTGCTCCTAGGAAGGCGATCAGACAATTAACAGATTGAATCCAGTACAGCCAGAGTCGGGCCTATAGCTACCACAGTGTTTGATATCTCCACCCACCTCGCTTCAAACTGCAACAGTAAGTATTCTAGGATTCATTTGAGTATATTATATATTAAAGTAAATATTTTAATAAATAAAAATCATGTAACATGAAAATCTTTGTTCTAGGTGCTAAAATAATGCATAGATTTAATTATATGAATATATACACGAAATTAAACAAAACAAAGTTAAAATAAACAGTGTGACATTCTCCAAATGTTGAAGTCCAAAAGATTTCTTTCCTTATACTCATTCATTCAATTTTTTTCCAAATTAACACTGTCTAAATAAGTATTTATTCTATCTTAGTTCATGCTTTATTCTGGGCATTGTTCTAGAAAAAATCACCACAAAACAAAATCCTGTCTGCTTTCAAATATGCACAAAGAAAATAATTTTTAAATGTTATTTTAAAGATATATTGTTGTTAATGATTAAGCACTTGGAAATCAGAGACATTTTAGTCACATTTTTCATCAACAATTGCACACACAAATTTCATTCATTAGTTTGTTTTAAAACCTTCAGCAACTGTTCAGCACATTGAGAAGTCTTATTCCATGACCCTTAAGCTAGTTCTACAGTTTCTGCATTTCTAGATTTTGATATGTTGTGACATGCAGATAATGATGCCCCAGAGCAGATTTATAAAATGCATGTTTTGGTTTGGGGTTTTTTACATTACTCTCATCATTTTTAAATGTTAGAGAGATGGCTATTACACTGATTTGTATTTCACTATCATGAAAAGGGGCTATTTGAGAAGGATTCAGGAGCCATGTTTCTGAGATTAATTTGCAAAGATACACATTACTTGAATATCTAAAAATAGTGTTGCCAAGCAACAAGAAAAAATACAAGAATGCTACTAGAAGAAACTAAAATACTTATACGATCTAACAATATATGCAGATTAATTCTGTCCTGTAAACCTGGGAGTAATTTTTATCATGTTTTTAGTATGCAGTTTTCAACTAGCATTCATCATGATACAGGTCCTTCAAAGATCCATGTTTCTGAAATACTTGTCTTTCTGTTGTTATTTGAAGACATTGGAAATATGTTTGAAACAATGCCAATTGTGTTTAATTATTCATTACACTACTGAACCAGTATTAGTATTCTGCAGGACTCTGGAGTAATATTGAGCAGTGGCTGTGGTGATGTTTCCAGATATAGTTTGTTCTTTGAAGCTTATGCCTTTGTACACATACCATTTCCTGAGGGACAGGGTGATATTGGCAGGCCAGCAGAAATGGTAATTGTGTCGAAACTGTACTGCAAATGATGAGGTATTCTAGTGGGAGACTAAAAGAAAGTGCAGGATTTAATTACAGTCTGCAAATCCACAAACTGCGAAGAGGGAGAAACCTAGATTATGCATTTGGCATTGATTTGTGAGTCATTATTAACTTTCCAGAAACACTTCAATGTTACAAAAGATAAAGCTTTACATAACAAGGGCTGCACCTTTCAGTTTTGCAATACTGGATACTCTGCCTTTAAAAAGTGCCACTTAAAAAGTCAGAGATTATTATGCAAAACAGAAAAATAACTTTCATGCCTATATAGGTATACAGTAAATCTGCAAACAGATTTCCAGTTCACAGTATAAAATGTGTTCTAGAAGAAATCCATTTCTTTTGAACTCCTCTTCCTCCACAGCCCCCGTCAGCCCCCTTCAGAGCTTAACCTGGGAACAATTTTCATATTTTACACTGCATCCTTTCTGATAGAAAAGATCAAGTTAGATTGTAGGAACATTCAAGATGTGCACAAAGGATGATGAACAACCTTTATATCAACTTCCTGACTGTTGAGGGAAGAAGTTTCTACAACTGTTAATGACATAGAAATAGAAATAGGTTTAATGGAACATAATATTCTTCGTGTGACTAAAAATAACCAGTAAATTGGTGTCTCCAATCGTGTCCAAGTGATGGGGGAGGTGAGAGGCAAATTGAAGGACCAGGTGAGACTCATCATATCAGTCAATGGGACCACAGAGTATGGCTGGTGCAGAGAATGTGAGCAGAGCTGAAGGAGGGCAGCCGAGGAGGATGGGTGCTTCAGCATAGGGTGCTACATGGTCATGAGTGGACCGCTCCAGACCAGCAGGACTGTCCTGTGGGTGTAGAGAGGATCTCCAAAGGTAAATCTTCTTTAAAGGAAGAATATTCCATAGCACCTTAAGTGACTGTACAGGAAAACTTAAGTGACTGTAGTGATTGCATAAACATCTTGCAATTTTTCTTTCTATAAGGATTTTATTTCCATTACTTGGAATATAAACTTTCGCTGATAAAGTTTTAATTGGGAAGCTATGTTTCTTTACAAGCTTTTTTAGGTCGTCTACACACGCTCTTCCATTTTTTTTCCTTCCATTGAAAAAGAAACTATGTACACATTAATATTCTTTATACTATCAGAAATCTCTTCTACTTTTCAGCATAATACCTTAGCTCCTAGCTATATCTCAGCTGACAACAGAAACAACGACTCCCTAAAATGACTATGTGTGGAATTCTGTGCTGTTTTTCTAAGGTCACCTGTAACACCAACCTTCTACCACATCCAGCATAGAAATATATTTTCCATAACATTCCAGAATTTTGCCACATCATAACAGTAAAATGTTAATGTTTAATATTTATTCAGGACTTTGAGCTGGGAGTGTGTGTATTAGGGATCTATATATAAACGTCTCCATCTTGCAACAGTCAACTCATTTGGATTTATTCTTCTATTCATATTCTGATAAAGTCTCTACTAGTAAACCAACTGATTCCTGGGAAAATTCAGCAGCAACCATAACACGCTTATCTATACTGTTAATTTTTTACAGCAATCCTTGGCATAATTTGTGTATCTACCAGCTTGTACTTTCTGAAGAAATTTCTAAAAATGTTTTGCATTTCATATGCTGAAGATTATTTCCAGTAAGAGGGTAAATAAGCTGAACACTACAATGAACAGATTATTCCATGTCAGCTAGTCTCATCTTTTCAATAGTACAGAAATTCCCACAAAGATTCCATTTTTTTTTTTAAGAAAAGTAACTGGCACTGGTCCCAGTCAAGGGAGCCACCTTCCCAGGGCACTCCCTGTATGCTCCCAATTTAACACCAATGAATTTGGTCAAGAATGTGAGAGAACACCAATATGTATAAAACCTCCAAATCTAGTGCTAACTACTCCATGCTATTAATATGCGATTTCACAGACTTCCAAACAATTGCAAATATTGTGATATATCCCACCAAGAGGATTATCTGATAGAAAAGCAGATTTTAGCAATGCATTTCAGTCCTTATCTCACAAAGAAGGTGACACAGGCAAAATAATTAAACATTTATAAGTCATTTCCTACTTAAGCTACAACCTTACTCAGGAGGCTTTTTTATACGCCCCTGTGAGATTCTTCAACTCCTCAATTCCCTAAGACTTATTTTATTCCCGTGGCTTTTTTTTTTTCCATTTCTTCTTCAGAGAAAGAGACAAATAGCTCTTTCTTAGGCTTCAACCACCTCATCAATCCTTTCAGGTTCAGTCTATTCATTTACAGCAAACTTTAAGAGGTATCTCCTCCAGTATTATATTTAGATACCTGATTTTACTCATCTCAAAACAAGCCATATTTAATGAATGAAAAAAAAATGTAATTATGGATTTGATAATAATCCATAGCTCATAATAAAATACAATAAGCAAGCTCTACAGAAACATTACATTATCATGAATATCAGCTGTTAATAAAAAGACTTGTGAAAATTCAATGCTAACTTAATGGCATCAATTCATAGTTGATTGGAAACAATTGATTAACCAGCCTTCCTTTTTACACTTTCTAGCAATTTCAAAAAACATTCCATTAGTTCAATTCACTGAAGTGACTCCTTGGCTTATAGTTCAAAACTGAGTGAGTACATTCTGGTCAAAAACAGAAACAAAAGTTTATAAATGCTCACAAATCTGATTCATTTAGTGTCATTCAAGGCAATGCAAATGTTTTAACTGGTTTTAGTAGGTTTAGATGAAACCAATGATCTTCTAAAGTTTGTCACAGGCCAACAATTGTTTCTGAAAATCTACAGAATCTACAGAGCACAAGTTGGCCTTCTTGAATACTTGTTATAGTTCTGTATCTTCCATGTGGTTGTGATTCATTTAGTATTTTTTTTTTCCTGTCATTCCTCTCTGTTGTTTTGTCTTCTTAGACACTGAGGCCCTGAATGCTTAGTAGATGCTGCCTGTGTTGGAATTTCTTTTCTTGATGCTATGGGATAAATCATCTGCAGAGGAATCAATTGTAGTTAAATATTTTTAAGAAAGTCAATGAGAAAATACTTATCTGAGGAGGCTTGGGTGGTGAATTCAAAGATGTAGTTGGTATGTATCTCATAGGCTAGCATGCACATGCAAACAGTTTTAACATTTTCTTTTTCCTTTGATCAGCCATCTTTTTTTCCCATCCTTGCTTGCCAGTGTTCTAGAGTTGTTCGGGCAGAGGGATTTTTTTTTCCATTTTAAACATTGTCTATCATGAAAGGAAAGTTAAAAAAAAAAGTAAAATAAAGAAAAGCAGTTTGAAATTGGCCACGGAAAAATATTAAAGGAAAAAAACTACTTCCAAGGCAAAAAAAGAATTTTCACTTTCACTTTGATGGGGTCAGGATTGCCTTCACACAGTTTTATCCATCATCTCCCATCAGCTCCATTAATCTAGCTCAGGAATTGTCCTATAGTTTTTCCTATACAAATAAAATATAATTAGTAGAACAGTTCTCTTCGTTTGAAACTTAGATAGAGATTTTATTTGCTTGGACATTTTCCTAATCAGGTCATTCTAATTCAAAGGAAACTTTGAGCAGATGTCCAACACAACACAGCTTTCCCACATTGGGACCAAACATTATGGTGATATTTATTGTGATGTTTACTTTATTTACTAATAAAGCTGTTATAAATACAGACCCAGAGAAGGACAGGAAAATGCCAGTCTAGTGACCCACTGTATCTATCGTCAATGACCTCATTGCTGTTAATACTGAAAATACCAACTCAATTCTTTTGCAATAACTCTTTAAAGGAATATGGAGAAAGGCTTGTAAAATCTAAATCATGGAAATTCCCGATTACCATTCTAAGGCCTATGTCTTTATCAGATAGTTCCTTAAATACTCCAGACATAGTCTTTCATGAAGGCAGGATATGTTAATCAAACCAGTGAATAGTATGGTAATTGACTAAGCCTTCTAATTGATATCATCATTTTCTCTGATTCAAGGGAAGCAGTTATGTTCAAAATAGACACTTTAAAAATGCTTACATTCTGCTTCTCTGTGCTGTGGGATTATTTCTGGAGAAAAGCAGGCATCCAGGTTGCAGAATCAGCCAAAATTCTACAAAACTGGCACTGATTGATCATTGAAAATATCTGCCCCGTCTGTTGACTATAACAAAAGGAAATGAAATACAAAATGATCAGCACTGCATTTCTCATTAAAAACCACTGCAATCTACAAAAAATGAATTAGAGGATATCAAAAGAGTTAGAATCAGCTAAAGAACACTATACCAGCAATAATGGAAAGCTAAAAACATGCCCATTTTTTCATTAAAACCTTTTCACTGGAAAATAAGAAGCCAATATTTCAACACTTATTTTTAAATTAAATAATAAGCCTCTTTACAGGGCTTTAAGTCATCTGAATTAGATCTTCCAATTAAAAATCTGGCTTTGTTAAAAATCTAATCCACTTTTTTTCTCACCAATGTCATTTTTTCCCTGAGATATGTGTTCTTCACTCTGCTGATTTTTTCCTTTTAGCTAAACATGGTTGAATGCCAGTGTATGGGGCCAAAATGTCAAACCACAACATCTCTGGGTTTCCCCAGAGAACTGTGTAATCTAATTAGAAGCAACCCTATAATTACTCTTTCAGTAACTCAGACCCTTTCCAAGTGCATTTCACAACAGTTTCCGAAAGTATCTCATATTCAGCATGTTCTTCCCAGTTAACAACACACCAGAAGAAATGTTTGTGTACTATTAGCTGCTAGAATGAAAGCAACTGAGGAGCTGCTACCTTGGAGAAGAAAAAATAAATGCTGAATTTCTGCCAGTGCTGGAAGCCCCATGCTGCTGGATGAATGCTGGTTCCACATAGCCCTTACACAATGCCAAAACTGAAAAAGAGTCATCCTCACAGCAATGTATGGATTGTACAGCCTATTAGTGGGTGTGTGACTGAATTGTGAATTTTTCCCCTGACCTCCTGACACTGTCTCACACTTTCCTCTTTCCCTAATAAAGATTCACAGTTTACAAAAATTACTGTGCAAACACTAGGTTATTGCGTTTCCCAATCTGCTCTGCATTTGTCAGGATGAGGCTATGCTGGCCCAGCCTCCTACTGTTACTCAGCAATTTACATTTGAGAGGAGTGAGTTTCATCTTGAGTTCATTCAAGTGCAAAGTTCAAAGTATACTTAGGAACTGCAAATCTACTCAGATGTAAAAAAAAAAAAAAAAAAAATCAGAGATACCACCGAATAACTCAACCCTTATTCAAACTTAACAGAAGTTCCCTAGCCAGGTTTATCTACCTTCTTAGTTTGATATAGGTAGTTTTTAATTAATGCAGTTCAGGATGTGTTCTAGCTGTCATTTCCATGCACAGCTGCATAGCTTTCGCTTTTTTTTTCCTACAGTGCAATGTTGGTTTAACTTTGAGGTAGAGTAATTTAGAGCTGACAGTGATTCTGTATGCCAAAGTTGCTTTTATTCATACACAGTTCATTTAGTCAAGTTTAATATTCTACATTTAACCTAGCTGAGGTGCCCCAAGTTACTTTATTAATTTATAAATGTCTCAAGAAGGCAGCAGCATAGGATACCAAAGATGACAGCAGTTGCTTTTGTTTCTCTCTACTGCTTAGATGGTATTGCTTGAGTAGTTTGCAGGAAACAAAGGATCTCACTTATTTTCCCCACAATGGCTCTCTCTTTCACCTTCCAAATTCTCTTGTGTTCCTTTCCAAATGTGTAGACTAGTCCTAAAAATAATCTCAAGAACTAGGATGGAACTATAGGGGAAACAAGAGTTAAAAGGCAGTTACAAAGGAATTAATGCAAAGCCATTTTCCCTTGCCAACTCTTATCTTCATTCACTATCACTTTAATAATTCTCTATTCCTCCTCTTCTTTTCTTTGCTGTCATCTTCTAGATGTTCTAAAAGTGACTTCTGAGGAACTTTCCACATAATTAATTCATTATGGCTGTCCTTATTATGCAGCACATGTAGAGCTTTTATATCCATGATTTTTCTCACTCCTACATTTTATTTCTCAGTGTCTTTTACCTATTTCAGCATGACTTTTCAATACATTTTACAGGAATAACCTCCTTAATATTAAATACTCTGAGTGTACCTGGTTGTACTAACATGTCCTATCCAGATTACACATGGAAGCAATCAAGAATTTTGAGACGTGGATACGTGGAAGTTTGGGCCTAATTTTTGCTTTAAGGTTTGCTACTCTCTTATTATTAACTTTTTTGAAGTGTCTTAGAAACTAACCAATTTCTTTTTAAATGACTATAAATGACTATCTACATTAGATAGTGCAACTTTAAAAGCATTCTGAGAGCTATAGAGTTGCTTTGAAGAGAGCTGTTATATTTATATATTTATGAATATTATTATTTGTTCTTCATTTAGCTGTTTTGCCCTGGACAAAGCAGGCTGACTGGGTTTTTTTTTTTTTTAATTTAGAGATTTTCTCCAGCAGTGCATGAGGATGAATCCATGCAAAAACAATATAGCATAACCACTTGTTCAAAACAGTAAATTCACTGAAATGGATCATCAGAATTTCCCAGACAAAGGAAATAGAGCATTTTCTTTAAAAGTCTTTCCCTGAGCTTCACTCAGTAAATTTATGGTTCAGAGAAGTAGCTACACTTACGTCCTCATTTCAGCAGTTAAAAATGTAGCCCTGAGCATAGGAAATTTTGCTTCAGTTCCAGTTCTTTCTGAGGACATTTCAGCTATCTGTTTTCCCAGTAATACCTTACACCCAAGCTGCCCTGCAACATCACTTTCAAACTCTTCCTTAGTACAAAAGAAATTTGAAAATTATTTGAAAATTATATTATTATTATTATTGGTGAGGGAAAAAGAAAGACTTTCATAAGAAAACTTAGCAGTTAGGGTAGTTGACAGCAAGATTGCAATTCTAAGCTCCCGTTCTTTTTTAAATAAATAACCCCAGCCACCCTTTTTTTTTATTTACTCTAGTGAATGTTTTGTCTAAAATGTATAGTATTTTAAGGAAGGAAG
Source organism: Tinamus guttatus (assembly GCF_059628265.1). Classification (NCBI taxonomy): domain Eukaryota; kingdom Metazoa; phylum Chordata; class Aves; order Tinamiformes; family Tinamidae; genus Tinamus; species Tinamus guttatus. The sequence goes on along the minus strand of NW_028288552.1, from coordinate 2,232,593 downwards.
AGTGTACAGGGCAGCGATTGCTAAATGAAATCCCAGCCACATACCAACTCTGTCAAGCTGGGATTTTTGTCTCCTAGCCTTTCGTAGTCAGTCTTAATGATTTTGGAATAATGTTCTCTGGAAAATGCAGCTGATTCAAAAAGTGCAGTATCACATACCCACATTTCAGAAGATTTTGCATCATCATGATTAGAACCTACTCCAGACAGACATGTCTGAATGCAAGTAGATGCAGAAATTTCCAACATCCTTAGGGGATACTTTAACCAGTGAGCTTTTAAGTGATCACCAGTATATGAGCCTTCAGCTGAAATGTAAAACACACCAGAATTGAATATTTCTTGGACCACCTCTGGCAGGCAGGAGCACACAACTCCTAGAGTTTTATTCAAACCTCTCAACCCTGATCAAGTCTTTCTCAAGTTAGGCAGAGAACTGACTCATATATGGATTGGTAGGTCTGGGCTAGGTGCCAAACCGTTCAGTCCTCTTAGGATTTAGATAATTCTGGGCATGCACAGAAGCAGAACGTTATATGTAGAGAAAATAGTCATGTCAAAACTGAAGGGTTTCTGATGTTAGTGGTTAAATGACATCTCAAAGACGGAAAGAGGCATTTTCAAGCTGAAATATGGGACTTTTTAAAATTTATCCAAAGTCCAAAATTAATCACCAAAGTCAGTCTTTGTGTAAAGTTTTTTTTTCCACAGTTAATACCCAGCCTCTTGAACTGCCACACTAAAATATATATTTAGCTGCCTTCCCTATGCCCAGATGCCTACTGTATCTAGTTTCATACCTTGCTTATGTATCTAAATAATACCAATGGCTGCTGAAATGTTACAATCCAAAGCAGTCTCCAAATAACTTTCTGAAGTCCAAATATTTAACTGGTGATACGCTGTTCTCTATTAAGCTTTGTATTCTCGTGTCCCTTTGTATTTTCTCCTCAATAGTTAGTAGAAAATCCTGCATTTTTATATATTGTATCTTTCATTTCTGCAAACTGTAATTAAAACATATTTTGTAGTACGATTCATCTATTTTATACTATTCAGGACAATTTGTGTGCTGCAGAATACCATTAAGATAATGAAGTAGGTTAGCTATATTTTGCTTTTTAAGATAAGCTTTAGTACTGGGAGGGCTTAAATTTGTTCACTGAGTCCATGTATAAACAAAGTATTACTCTAATGACCCTTAGCTAATAATTAAGGGGGAATTGTCATCTTACTTTAGTTCTGCATGACTAGCAATCCTGTCCTGGTCCACCTTCAATATTCAGTGAATTTACCTCAGAAGTAGAACTCTGGAGAATATCCACTTACCCAAGAGATACATCTTGTTTAATCCCAGTTAGGTTATCTTGAGATATAGCTCCATTAATGCGTAAGCAGACATTATTTAAAGCGAATACTCAGCAGTTAGGAGGAATTTGCCCACTTATGCTGACTTTAGTCTATCTTAAATTCACAACTTGCATGTTTGGTATCAAATCAAAGCAGTAATCATTTGAAACCAATTAAAGCAAATATTGTAGGTAATCTAAGAATATTCAAAAACACCTTTGTTTTCACCCCAGGGAAATTTATGTAACAGTAATTCTGCTTATAGTCTGAAACTATGATTAAGTAGCATTTAGAATGACTCTGATCTTTAACAGACTCTCTCTAAAAACATACTAATTATTCTGTCATATTTTTCAGACTTCAGTTATCTACATCTTTGCTTATTAGAGTTCATCTGCCATTTCTTTCTGTCAGAACAACAAAAAAAATCTTCTTTAAAGGTTGTTTGAAATAACTGATGTTGCAGTATGTGATGCTGTGGTTATTAGAAGTCAAGTTTGTAGGAAACTGTTACAGATAAAGAAAAGCGGTAGACTGCATTTATGAGACCAAATACTCTGTCTGCCTAAAAAAATAATAAAAATCCCAAATGCTGATTAATCCTTCTTGTTGTTATTGCTTTTATAGCTCCAAAAGTTGATCCATTTTGCAGATAACCAGGAAAATTACCTCCTAGATGATTCACAAAAGGAATAAGAGAGAGTAAATGGCTCTAAATCACATAGTCAGCATACCTTCAAGACTTCTCTTATACCTAGGTTATCAAGGCTATTTAGGAACCGCCTCCACCTCCTAAAATCAGTGGAACATAGGGACCTGAAAACATTTCTCAATAAAGTTGGCACACTGAAGGACTCTTCAGAGTTGAGGAGTCCTTGGTTTGTGCTAAATGGTGAGTAGAAACACTATGGACATATTTCTGGAATTACTACTGTCTGAGCATTATGTTGGACCCAGAATATTTTGAAATTCTTTCACCATGTAGAAGTATCACAGTTATAATAATTGGAATTAATTTACTTTGTATAGTTTAAATGAGATATCTACAGTTTTAATGGTTTCCTTACAATGGAAGCATTCTTATGATAATTGGTCTGTATTCAAAACATTGCATATAGGTCATTGCATATCAGCTTAGATTTCAAGCAGGACTTCACAAAGTTGCAAAGCTGTCTCCCCTGTAAGATTAAATAATTAGAAGTGTTATTTACAGGAATAAAAACACTAAGATGAAAATGACAATTGTGATCATAATACATTTCTTGATCAAAAACTTTTCAAATACAGCCTCAAAAACAGCCTTTGAAAAAGATTGGTTCAGGCACAAAATATGACAGTTGTAAAAACAAATGAGCTGAAAGAGAATTAAGAGTTTTAAAATCTAGAGCTCTCAGAAAATGATTATTGGATCTCATTTTATTCTTCAGCATTCCCAGACTCTGAATACTAAAAGAGGATATATGTTTATCTTAATTATTTATTTTTCTAGATTATTTAAACTAAGATTTCTCTTATAGTGATGATCTTGTTTATTTTTATTGTGCAAAGCTTGCTTCAGACAAACACCATTTCATGCTAGATTAAAAAAATACATCTTGGGCCACAAAACTTACATTTGGATTAGTAACCCGAAGAAAGCTTTTTTTGCGCAGATCCAATTATAACAAAACCACATTTTCACTGAAATGACAAAAACAGCACATACCACTAAGCTGCAGGATAATGACAGAGACTGGTATTTTAACAACTTATTTTTGTAATCCAAACAGAAAATACAAATAGAGTATGTTACATTGCTGTAATAATTTCTGACATTGTTATCACTTTGAAGAAGTTAAATGTCAAGATATTTATATTTGGAAATGAATCTTTCACTGTAATCCTGCTTGATGAGCCTATAAGGACTCCCACAATAGCATAATGACGTTGTATCTTCCTGTCAATGCAAAGATAGCTAAAGATACTATTCAGACATGAGAAACTGTCCCAGATGTGGAACACCCTCCCACATCATAGATTTTGTATCTGAGATAGTGAAACAAGAGTTAAAAAAAGGAAACTGAGGAATTCTGAGTCTAGTAATTGGGTCTTTCTTTCCTGAGCTTTTGGTGGCAAACATAAAATCCACTTTGAGCTGCTATAATTTCTTTGATTTAAGAGTTAACACACAGCTGATCTGAAGCTTGGGAATTGCAAGGTGGCAAAAAGCTGATGGAGAGATTATATGCCTCTATTTGAACTTCAGAGCACTGCACACTGCATGGCTCAACCCAAGAGAAGGCTGACCAACATGTTTGTAAGCAAATCTAGCTACCTGACTTATTCAGACTGTAAAAGGGATCGACCTGTCATGTAATAACATCTGTTCCATACAGGTGTTCAGCTACCAGTCTGCTCTATACCCTGTAGTAGTTCTAGGCCTTTGAATATGTTCTTCACGTGTCCTTCTGCATTGATTTTTATGAAAGCATTTTCCAGGCGGGACTGTGGGACAAGTTTACAACTGCCATCCACACTGGGGACAGCAGAATCACTTTTTGGCTTGATGTATGGTCTTTATAATTGCTTCTGACTTTTACTGGAGCATGAAGAAAATAAAGTGAGAGGAGGAGGCACATTTTCAAAGAGTATAAAATATCCCAAATGCAGATGATCTCCACTGCTTTTAATTTTAGAATTACTAAAGCAACTTCTACTCAAAAAGATGGGAAAGACCAAGTATTCAGAGTGCCTAAAATGTCATGGGAGGCTCACAGAATTTGTTTTTTCTGATTATGATCCATATTTTAGTAATATTCTCTAAATAAATTCAAATCCAGCATATCACCATGATAGAATAGGCTTTAGTTCTGTGCTTCACTGAAAGCAATGAATTTTTAGAAGAATTTGAATGAACAGAAGGTAGGGATTTGGCAGAGAGTTTGGGGAAGTCATTCCATGCAATTCATCAGCATGGAAGAAAGCACAGAAAGGAGAATATATGAAGAAGTAAAAGGTCTGGTATCTTAATAATAAACAGATGTGAAAGAGATCATTTGTGAGGTGTTTTTTGTATTTATTTTGTTTTCTTCATCTGAACAGATGTGTTACTACCACAATAGATGATTACATAAAAAAATGAAACCTTTGTTTAACTCTTGCTGGCCCTATGTAGACTCTTTGTGTATCAGCTATCTACGCAATTAGTATAGACTGAAACTATGTCAGAGATATATCATACTTAGCAATACCAGTCAGAGACTGAAAGTACTATGTTATACTTTTAAATTGTTTATAGCTGGGCTTCTTCTCAAAAAGAAAATTAAATTTATAAGGTAATATTATTAATAGAGAAATATTTTTTTCCTGTATTGTCTAAGTTGGAAATGAAATTAATATGCAACAGCAACAGTATCTCTGTATTCTTGGATGGCTAAATATTGCTAGAGAGAAAGAGACAATTTTTCACATTAACAGTTTTGACCAATAATAATTATTATAAATTTTATTAATGATTTCTTTATTTTTGATAAATATTCCTTGAAATTTCTCTTAGATACAAGGTCATGGCCAGCTATCACTGGCCATGAAAGTACTCAAGCATCCACTATTACTTCTAGTTTCCGCAAAAATATGCCCCTTCGGTGAACAATTTCAGCACAAGTTTACAGTATGAATTTTCCAGCAAGTTAAATTAATATCCCTTATTCCCCATAGTACAAAGAGAGAAAACTACTTAGGAAATTAATGACAAATCATGTGCAAGCCACGAAAGCATCCTGCTAACACAAACATCCTAGATGACTTCATCTTTTCATACAATACCTCCCAAATTAACACATACTTGTATATTTATATAGTACAAGCTACATTCATATGCAGTTACCTGACATTTTGCTGTTGCAGTATGTGTTTTGGAAAACATCAGTGTGAGGTAACCCAAGGATAACGTTTCTATATCATTGTATGCAAGCAAGTATGAAATACTGAAAACCAAGAGTATTAAACATTCCAAAAGCACATACCCATTCTAAATGTTCCAAGAAACCCCATTTCTGTACTTTGAGCCACACTATTCCCTCTGCTTCGGTTTCAGCTGCTTCAATTGCCTGTTACTTAGCTTTTATATTCCAGGATAAGCTTTTAAATAATGCGCTTTTAACCTGAAAAAGTTGCTATCATCTTCTTTATCCACAATTGCCTACATCAACGGTTACTCCTCAAATAAAATGGATGAATTATTGGTCCTACCGAAGGCAGTAGAAAAGCTCAAGTTTATTTGAAAAAAATAAAGCAAAGGTTGTATTAAAAAGCTCAAAGGTCTATCAAACTGAACACCTTCATTGTTTAGAACAATTGAGTGCTTTCAATAGCTACATACCTTGGCTTTTAGAAACCTACATGTATCTATGAAAGCTCTTAACTTGCAGACTATGTTCAAAGACTTTTAATTCACTAAAATTTTATAATAAAGCATTTTTATAAAAAAATACAAAATACATCACCGATTAATCATAAACAAAACAAAATAATCATTCTTCTGATCTCATTGTTAGATATGTAAGTCTAAATTCAGTAGATATGTGTAAGAATTTCAGGTTCAGATATTGCTAATATTTCTCATTTTGTTCTGTTTTTGTATGAGCATTTTTGTATATATATTACATATGAGTTTTTAAATTATTAAAATGAGAAGATAGTTTAAATAATCCATTAAGTCCTCTTTATTTATGCAGTTCATTTTTGTCTGGAATTGGGCAAGACTGGCAGGCTTAATGTAAGTGACAAGGCTGTTGTTTGTGGTAAAATAACAAATGCCATGTTTCTTTTTTTATGCAAAACACTTCCCTTTTAAGATATTTCACAGGTTTATATTTAGAGGAACAACAATCATTTTGATCTTCTCCTATGAGATTTGAGATAATCTCAATTTGAGATAATAATTATAGTTTAATAAAAATGCTTTTAATTCAAAGCAACTGGAATGTGCTAATATTAATAAGCTATCAACATATGAACATTCTGCAAAACAATTTTTATATAAATAAATCATAAAATTGTTTGTACACATATATGCCCACATCTGTGGGCATATATGCATACAGACATATGCCTATAAACATATTACTTAAAAAATTGTGTCAAAATAACAGGAAATGTTGCAAAAACTTATGAAGGTAAAAATCTACTTTCCATTACTTCCTTCTCTTATTCTTCCACATAAATTGTCCTTCTCTATCCTTCTACATAAATTGTGACTAGCAAACATACTGTAGCAAAGAAGTAAAAATACTGAACACTGAAATAATTCATAATTCATTTTAAGAGTTCTGCAAATTCTGCTAATATCACTGGGCCAAATAATGCCATTCAATAGCCTTTTAAAAATATCCTATAAAGTTTTTCTCTCTCAAGGTGCTTTAGAGAAACCCACTGAAAGACTGAGTCCATAGTACTTCATGACATCAAGTGTAGATCTTTGACAAAAGAATTCTCATTATCTAATCCCAAGAGTCCATTTTCCAAATGTTCAGGTATTTTTACAGACAGTAGTTTGATACATCCAGTTTAATCTCATTCCCTTTTTCAATAAACAGATCCAATTCAATAAAAGGAATTTAATTCTATATTCAAAATTCAATTCAATAAAAGGAACTTAAGGAAAAAATTCTTAACAGTGAGGGTGATGGGGCACTGGAACAGGTTGTCAAGAGAGGCTGTGGAGTCTCCTTCTCTGGAGATCTTCAAAACCCGCTTGGATCCAGTCCTGTGCCACGTGCTCTAGGTGACCCTGCGTGTGCAGGGGGGTTGGACTAGATGATCTCTAGAGGTTCCTTCCAACCTTCAGCATTCTATGATTCTATGATTCTATGATTGAGTCTCTACTGTGTTTAGGTGCCCTGGCCAAACACCAAACAGGTGTTGCTTCCTGACTTTTCTGAACGCAACCTTCCAATAAGGTGCTTCTATTATTTCAGATGTTCCAGGAAAGCAGGCAAATTTTCAGCTACCTACCTATTCTATCTGCCAATGCTTTGAACAGTATCATGTGTTCTTACCTGACATCCTTACCAAGACAGATGGGGTCTGCTGTGCCTTGGCTGGTCTATGCACTCTGCAGACAAGCTGAATTGACATTAACAAGCATGAGGTCCAATTTTACTCCCCCAGAATTCTCTGGAAGTTTCTGCAAACATCCATCTGATCTTTATACAAGGTCAAGAAGTGAATTTGGACTTGAATGAGAGCAAGAACCCATGCTCAAAATATAGAGTAGCTATGTCTGTTCCATGACCTACCACAGCACCAAACAGCGCTCCATGTATTCTGTAAAGACATGAGACAGTTTCATTCAATAGGAATTCTGATGTGGAATGTATATGTCAGTATTTAATTGTATATGTAAATGCTTTATTTGACAGTGCTCTTTTCCACTGTCAACTGTCACTGTCATTCAGTATCTGTAACTGTAACCAGCAATTATAATTTGTGAACATAGAGTGCCTTAATTTATGAAATCCAAAGCATAATGTTCATATACACTTGGCAAATATAGAACACTAAGATGTGTCTTCTGGCATTTCAAACTCTATATGACTCCAATTCAAGATGTTCATGTTCTGCCAAAAACACTATAAAAGATCTATGATATCAATGATGAAATAATAAAAGAATGCCTTGTAAAGTATAGAAATAATTTCATCTATTAATATTTACATGTAAGTGCAATGTTACAATAATTATACTTCTTCCTTTCACTTATCAATGAAAATTATTTTGTTTCGTTCAACTAAATTAGATGGATAATTTTCAGTTTGGGGGGATGACTTCTATAAAAACATCTTTTTCCATCTTCAGAAAGGTAGGACTTCAATATGACCTGAGGAATCCTTTATTCACAAATACTTACAAACACAAATGTGCTGAAAGCTCTTCACGAAAATTTCAGTGGGTATGGCTCCCTTCTAAATTCATATAAAATCACTACAAATACTAAAGAAACAAAAAGATTATATTTCCATTAGCACATTTTGTTGTTTTTCTTAAAGGTCAATATAATTACTGTGCACAGTGGTATCTGGAGTGCAGCTCAGCTACCAACTGTTTACTGCCTTTTTCTCTTTCTGGTGTTCTTCAGCAAGCTGCCTTTTGTCCCCCCTCCATCATATGTTCTTGAACTGAAGCCAGACAGGCAGTGTACTTGGCACTTACATGATCCATATGCCAAGACATGCAATATTTTTTTCTAAGGAATGGACTGTGCCTAGCTACCAGGAAGATACAACTTTCATCCCTTATTGAATGGATGTCTGACTAGAAGGGAGTCTAAGCAGCTAACTGCTTGCTCAGCATGGGGTCTACTAGTTAATTGTTGCTACTTTTGTCAGAGAACAAGTATTTTTTAAAAATGCATCTTTTGTTCTGTGACATTTTATTTTTATTTTGTAAATAAAATCTCTTACTAGATCGTAGCGAGATCTATACGCAAGTTGATCAAAGTTTTATTCAAAGTACACACTGGCCAAAGAGCCATTTACTGAGCATTTAACAGAAATTAGAAAAAACTCAAAACTCTGCCAGATAAAGGCAGTGAGTTTTTATTGGCTGCTACTCAGCAAATGGCAGGATTATATTACTTTTGACAGAGACTGCCTATCCATCTGGCCACATGCGTGACTGCAGTATGGTAAGTACTTTGACTGGAGTTTTCCTTTTCTCATAGCAGCTGAGAAGAGAGTATCTCTCCCCATTTAATATTAGAGTGGACTCCTTAAATATATCACTATCCAGTAACGGTAGGAAATTCAGTTGTTTCTGGCTCTGGCTTTCACTAGACAGAGCACAGACCAAAAGAAAAAAAAAAAAAAAAAAAAAAAGAAAACATAATTTCCTTTGAACTCCAAGGTTTCAGCTATCCTTACAAAAAGGATACCCTAGTAGATGTACAAATACCTGAGGGGAGAATGTAGGGAGGATGGGGCCAAACTCTTCTTGGTGGTGGGCAGTGACAGAACAAGGGATGGCTACAAGTTGAAACATGGAAAGTTCCATCTCCACGTGAGTAAGAAAGAACTTCTTTACAGTGAGGGTGACAGAGCCCTGGAACAGGCCGCCCAGAGAGTTTGTGGAGTCTCCTTCTCTGAAGATCTTTCAAACCCACCCGGAGCCACCCTGTGCCACGTGCTCTAGGTGTCCCTGCTGGAGCAGGGGGTTGGACTAGATGATCTCTAGAGGTGCCTTCCAACTTCAACCATTCTGTGATTCTGTGATTCTGTGATAGATAGTCTTATCTCATACACTAGCTACCTCATCCCAAAAACCAACACAAAGCAATATTTTGTTATTGATCACTTACTTGCAAACTCATTTAAATGTTACACTTGTAAAATTGTAACTGATGTAGGTAAAATTAAATGTAATGTTTAAGGTCTAGTGCAGAAAAAAAAAATCCTACTAAGGATAGTATTTGTCACAATCGTAGTTCTTTCTAGTCTCTTAGGGTGTTTTGCATGCTCAAGTAATGCTCAAGTGTTTTACTTTACATACTATTTGAGGTACGTGTTAATATTTCTTCCATTCTGATACAAACATTTGAGTCAATATTGGATGCTTAAAATTGATGTTAATAATTGAGTTCAAGAATCTTCTTGATCACTTTTTGGGTGTTGTGACTCTGGGATGCAGGGCATTATGTAAGCCCACTGCATCCTGCTTTATTTAATTCCATCCAGAAACACAGAAAGTTTAGGAAGATGAGTTACATAAAAAGAAATTTTATTCATGTCAAGGAGCCTAAAAAACCCCAGATGTTTAAGCGGGTATCTGAGTCAGTTCAGTATCAGAAAATACAAAGTCAGACCTCTTCATTGGCACATAAATGGACTTGAGCAAAATTAGTTCAATTTTTTTTTTTACTTAGCTTTAACTGAGCTTTCTTTCCATGGCACCCTAAGTCATTTGGACTTCTCTTTTGAGCTGGTTGAAACAAGTTCAGCTATGATCTCCTCAGAAATGCAAGGATAAATTTACTTGTACTAGTTTGCCCTCTATTAGGTTTTCTTTCAATGTCTTTGCTTCCTTTCCAAAGAACTATACTTTTTTTAAAAAAAAGATAAGCAAAAATAAAAAGAACAAACAAACAAAAACCACCCTCCTTTTGTCACTGTCTTCCAGGAACTGTGCCATTCAGTGTCTCTTGCAGGCCAAATTGAAGTTTCTTCCATTTGCCTCAGACCTTTTCTTCTCATTAATCAGCAAGACAATTTGACAAAATACCTTGTAAACAATGTTAATGACTTGCATTCCTTTATGATGTCACCATGGAGGCTTCAGTGACATTGTTTACTATTATGCTCCATTCAGTTGCCCACATTTAGAGAGATGGCTGGAACTCATGCATTGAAGAAAAAAAGTATTTTCTAGATATTATTGCAAATACCGTTATTTATTTCCAAAGTATAAGTGCTCTGAAGGCAAAAAGAAATTAACCTGACATACATATGTCTCAGCTCTCTTAAAAGCTTTCTTAGAGCTTCTCAGGCAACCTATTCTCCTACTTATCTACTCTTAGTATTGCAAAGTTTTGCTTATGCCAAATTTGAATATCTCTATCTGCTCTTCTGCCACATGCTCTATCCCAGTGAACAAAGAGAAACACTTTCCCATTTGTCTTTTAGGTATTCAGAAACCATTGCCAAATCTGCCCTCAGTTTTTTCTTCTCTAGATTAATTACTCTTTTCTAAAAAAAAAAAAATCTCCTCTGGAAGATTTTTTTTCAGCAAAGTACACAAAAGTACATTTTTGTCTCATTGAAAGTCTCCTACCAACGGTAGGAATAACTCTGGAGGTTGTTTCTGTTATTTTTTATTAGAAATATTTAAACTGCTACCTCCAGTTACCTCCAGTTGGAATGCCTTAGCATCATTTAACATTTCTTTCTACTTGCTCCCTTTTAATCTTCTAAAATATATGCTTGTCTTTAGGCTGCTATTAATAACCACACAGATAATAACCACACACATAATTGATCTATTATAAACTTTACCCAGATGCCAGCTGTAATATGCTGTATTTTAGTCTAATTCTGTAATCAGACCTTGTCTCCTTTTCAAAATAACTACCAAGAAAATTCTCTGAATATTTATATTAAGAAACAAAAAGAAAGGCAGGAAACATGATTTATTTAGAAACTAAAATATGTACATTTTGATTGTCTGTGATGCTTTCCAACATAATAGGGACAAGACAGACTCATCACTGATGCAGTCTTAGGAATCTTACTGAGTTGTGGCAGAGTTTAGGCAAACTTCAGCCTAATAACTGTAAGAGATGAAGTAAGTATAGCCAAGTCTTTATTTAGCTCTCACTCATACATAAATGCAGATGGATTAGTGGAAACATGCACCGCCAGGGTAATGATCAACAGTATTCCCATCCCAAGCAATAAAAGTTTGTAGAAAATCTCTGAGGTGAATGATGTGTGTGCCAGTTTTATGATTTTAATAAGCTCAGAATAACTACCAATTCAAAAGGAGATAAATGGTATACAAATAGCTCAAGAAAAAACAGAAGCAAAAGTTCTGTGTAAAATTTCACAAATATCTTAGGATTCACTTATATCTTAGGATTTAGTCTCAGCTTTGTGCTTGGTCTTTTTTTTTTTTTTTTTTTTTGCTGGCAGGACAGATTCTTAAATAAATTTTCCAAATCAAGAAATTTCAAAGAGCTTCAGAGATGTGTTTCAAAGTTATCCCCTTAAGATGTAAATGTGCACAGAATAGCCATGCATATTTGGTAAATTAATTAAAGTATATTTAAAATTAACAGAGATACATAAGCAAATCAATCCATCTTTTTAAAAGGAAACAATCCAGTGAAACAGGAAACTTCATTAAAAACAGGTGATATGTTCCTGAAATAGGTTGATTCTGAATCCATCATGAAAGCTCTTTTGGAACTGTCATAGTGTCCTTTAGATATGCATGAATCTCTGCTTAAAAATCACTCTCTGGTTTAGCCTTTCAAAATATAAGCTACGTGTAATATACATTAAAATGCAAAATTTCAGAAAATGGTTCAATGTCTGCATGCTAAGAATATGGATAAAAGCAACCCAGGTCGGCAGGATAAAACAAATAGGTGTAGAGAAGCCTGTGTTCAGAATCCAGTCTTATAGAACACATTAAGTCCACTGTAATGGAAATAAACTGAAAATATTTTGGAAATCAGTTCAAACATGCATAAATGAGTAATATGTTTATAGCACATATTCATAATGTAAAATATCTTTCTTGAGAAGTGGCACATTCTAACCAGAAAGCTTCAGGAAAAAGAACTTATATCCAAGTAGTCACGTACTGCATAAATAGCAGCTTTTCTCAGGGAAAATAAGATAAATATCAGGAAAAAAATAGCTAAATTGACAGTCTCTGCCTTGAAGTAAATATGGTATTAATCAGTCACCTAAGCCCAATTCTCTACCTGTTACAGCTTGCATTTGCCTACTCTTCTAACAGTTGGCTTCATACAAAAATTTGGTTTTCCAGTATCACACAAGTGCACAAAGATTTTGTCTATGTTGTCTGCTAAAGGCATAACTGAATTCACCTTAGGCTAATTTAGCTATTAAATAAAATATGCCAGATACCACTGGCCCCCTGAACCCAAATGGCATGTTATAGCTCACACTCAGACCCCTTTCCCCCGCATTAGGGGCCATGTCCAAATTTAAGGCTTTCTATAAACCATGCCTGGCATTGTTTGCCAGAGTGGTTGTTTTCATAGCCCAAAATGCTGCCAGAGAGCAGATCCTAACAGAGCAGATGGTTGCATTCCTAGGCCCTGGATCTGTTTTATTGGCTACTATAAACACAGCCTTATAAATCAAAGACAAGCAATTGAAGTCTCAGGTATGTGCACGGCAACTTGTTTACCTGAACATGTCCAACGTCATTAGGCTGGATATCAGGCACAAGCAAGGCTACAACTTAAATCCAAGGCAACTCATGGCTCCTCCTGCACAAGGAGCTTTTGCAGTTACAAGACTATAAGCTATAAGCTGCAGCTATAAGCTATTGCAATTATAAAATGCCCCCCATCCCACCTCCTCTTTCACTGCCAGTCCACAGTCTGAGTTTATGAATAATTAAACAGTCACAGCCTCATGTGTGCTATGTAACTAATCCAATTTATGAGTCCATTCTGCTGACAGATAGTGACCTTCAGCTATATAGCATTTGTGAAAAAAAATGTAAAGAAATTCTTGGAAACTATGGAGTTATGTCATAAGAAGGTAATTTCCTTTCGATAATTTTAACATTAACTATTAGACAACAGGCAGCTCATGCACTTCTGACACCGTATACACTTCAGACAGGGGTTAATCTCATATCTGTCATGATAGCTAGTAATTGAGGATCAGGGTAATTGGAAGTAATGGCTTGTGTCAACAGTATTTCTCAGAAATGTAGATTTACGTGGTAAGATCTCTTGGTATGTACAAAATTTAATCAGGCCATGACTGTAAAGGAAGCTGGGGGTATAGCTCGTTGTGCTATCTGCTCTCTTAAAGATCTCATTTCCAAAAATATTGCTTATATTTTAAGTTGTAAATCAGGACTGGAAGAACATAACTTCTGGGGCATTTCAATGATCTTTTGGTGTGTGATCTCTGCTAACATAGTATGTATGTAAAATCATTCATTGTTTCAACTCTATATTTCTGCAACAATTGAGACCACAGTAGAATTTAAAGGTTTATACTGAGCATGTTTGAATTCTTTGCCATCCTTAGTTTTGAATTTTTTAATCAAAGGCTAATATACCCAGAGAAAAAAAGACATTATCCAAAGATGCCACCAATAAATCTATAAGAGTAATCATTTTCACTAACAATCACAGATGTACAGAACCCTTCTGGATTTGTACCCTGAGGAACAATAGTCACAGCTGAAGCAAAGTTCAATGATGTGGTAAGTTGGAGTTAAATACAACACTTTTCATAAAACTGTTGCAGATGTAGAGACAGACATAGAGCATTGAGTTGATTGCAGGGAAATTCTTTCAAAAATATCTTTTTTTTTTTTTAATGAGAACTTGTCAGTTCTGGAATTTGCACTTCATTGTTCCATAGTTAAGTCTAATTCTGTTTATACCTAAAACAAAAATGGACATAGAGGACAAATTTTATATTTATATATAGTTGGTTGTGAATTTTCAGCTGTAGGTTAATCAGACAGAATATAGTTAAATATTTATATGTGTGGGTGACCAAGAAAAAGGCAAATAAATCCTAGAATATGTGAAGGAAAGTATTACTGGTAGAGATAAGGAAGAATTAGTGCAATTAGACAAAATATTGGTAAGACTTCATCTGTAATACTGCATAAAGTATTCTGATAGCCCATGTTAAAGAAAGATTAATTAAACTGTAACAGTTGTAGAGAAGGGCTGCTAAGATGATCAGGGAAAAAGAGCTTATCTTGTAAGAGGAGACTAAAATAACTTAATGGAGTCTGATAGGGTATATCATTGCTTTCTATAAATACTTCAGAGGTAGATAAATGCTAAAGAAGGAGAAAGCTGTTTAAACTAAGACAAGGTTGATACAAGAACAAATGTGTATAAATGGGAAAATTTAGCCTACAAATCAGAAGAATAAGTGTGATTCTAGAAGGTCCTACAGAACAAACTTAACTAGATCAAAAGTGAGACAGGAGAAGTTTGAGACAATTTTGTGCAGAATCAGAAAAAAACTTGACATGATGACTATGAAAATCCTTTCTACTCTATTCTGAGCTACTCAGTATGACCAGCTAAAGTAGTATACTGCACTTGGCATAAAAACCATCAGCAAAAAAACTGAATATTGTTTAGTTTGCAATGGAAAAATAAGGCATTAGTGATTAGTTTGTTGGTTCTAAATGCATCACGTTTCAAATTCCAGATCAAACAATGTCACATAGAAACCCTACAGAGTCTGGAGCCCATCCTTTATCTGAATCCTCTTTCTCCAGCAAAACAGGAAAAATGGGCCAGCTAGGAGTACTGTGACTTGGTGTTTGTGTGGACACAGAAAGGTGTAACATGGGGAATACTGAGGCCAGAGGGAGATGGGAACCTGGACCCAAAAAATTCCTTTCCTCCATTTAGGGGAAATTGTACAAGAGATGGCAAGAGATTTAAACTAGTTGCAGAAAAAGCATTAGAGGAATATCAAAGTTGTCCAGATTTGCTTTGCCCTGTACTGACTTATTCTTTGTTCCAGCCCTTCTTCTGACCTCCTGCAATCTTTTTTGCCTCAGCTGTTTTCTATATTCCTCACTGTCGATTTATTTCTTTCTTACTCACTTGTTCGTTTTTATCTCCTTTATTCTCTTCTCGGTTGACTTTGAAAAAAGTCTTGGGACTAGCATTTGCTTCTATAACATTTGCCCATTCCTCAGCATTTCCAACAGCAACCGTTTTATTTCATTAGTCTGCTGATTCCTCAGAATAAGAAGTCTACTCTTATGAATGTATATTGCCTATCACAAAGGCCTCCAGTTTTCCCTGGGCAACAAAGTAATAGAACTTTTTTTATATATTTGCAACATATTGTGGGAAAGCTCACTTCAAATCATGACACTGCTTTCTCTGCTGGAGCTTCTTCATCCCTTGCTCATCCAATTTTTCCTTCCCTTCACCTACACAAACTTTCACAACTACAGTGTCCTTTGGCAAGCAGCACTACGGACCTATCACCTGTCTTTCTTACTTCTTTTTGTTTACTTTGAACCCAACTTCTGCAAATCCCATGTCATAGTTCTTGGATTTCAATCATTGTTGTTGTAATGTCATCTCTAATTAACATCAAATCAGTCAAAACTAAATGCATATATATATTTTATATATATATATATACACACATGTCTGTGTAGCCAATACTGAGTCACTCTACACTATTATGATAAATTTTTGTATCTTCAATAAACAGCCTTCCATAAATCCATACTGAATTGTAAGCCAAATTAACTGCATCAGAAAGCCACTTCAGAATGAAAATTCATTATAGTAATGATGACTTAGTAGGAAACAATGCACTATTCAATTCAAAGGCTATGGAGAAAGACTTGCTTGATCAGAACTTTGTTTACTTGGATAAAAGGTAATTTAATTATCTATCTTCCTGACAAAGGCATCCTTGTTGACTCAGGATGTAGATATTAGCATATAGGGAATTTATTGTTTCACTTAATCTCACAGCCCAACATCAAAGAGACTTTGCCCTATAAATGAGCAATCAAAAGCCAAAACACATAAAAGCAAACAGGCAAAGGTTGAAAGAGAAAAGAGGACAAGCTACTGAAAGTTTCATTTTCCTGGCATCATTGCTTGCTAAAAAATAGCCTACATCCACTCTGCTGAAGTTAAGTATATGCCTTTGTAATACGTTCTGGCAATTATATATTGACATTATAGGAAGATTTAAACGAGTCAATATAACCTATTAGATCTTGGTCAGGGGAAATTCCTTGTCTTTGCTGCATCAAATAATTTCTTCACCATCACATGGTAGCTCTTTGGTGAGTGGGGGCGTTGCTGATGACTGCTCCAGCACTGGGAAGTGAGGGAGCTATTTTTTACGACCAGCCTTCATGGCCCCTTCCTTGCATACAGCTATACTGTAGCTGAAGGAGCACTTGTGGATTATTTGTGGATAGCCTTGCCTTCCCAAATATCCCATTTTCCCAGCTAAATCTGCCACTGATCACAGTGCGGGTACACTGATGAGAAAAATAGTATAAGAAAATGCTCTAAGGAAGGTTTTGGAGGAGGCAGAATAACACTTTATGAGAGATAACTTGAATTTGAGGAGCAATTCAAATGCATAGTAAGGAGGTAAACGTAAAGGCTGGACAGAGGGAACAGGGAGTTCTCAGACAAGAAAAATAAGTTTGGAGGTTGGAAAATTACAGAATCCTGAAGACAAACAATATAAAGGGAAAACTGGAAATCCTTTTTCCAGACATTTGCAGGCACAGAAAAGCAAGGATCCTTTAGTAATTTGGGTCACAAGTCACTTTTGCAGAAGTGAAAAATGTTTAAAGAGAAACTGAGAATGGAAAGAAGGGAGAGAGAAAACTGAGACAGAAAAAACTCAGTCTATTCCTCAGGGGATCTCTTTGCTGAAAATATTCAATAGCCCTGCCCTTACATATATATACAATATACATGAAAAATGAGTGCTTTACTACTTTCCATGATGCGCATTTTTGCAAGATTTCCTCGTCCTTGGCTTTGTAATTAAAAGCTTTTATCTGCAATAATTTCTGGTGTTTTGAAGTCAAAACAGCTGGCTCACTATTCTAATTGCATTCTGAACTGATCAGCAAAAATAGAGATCTATTCTTGTTCTATGGATGGACACATGGAGCTGCTTAGAAGAGGTGTGAATACTCCACATAAATGATAGTATTCATCACATAATAGCTTCTATGGAAGAAAGCATTTGGTCCACCTACAATGGGAACAATGTTACAGTCTGCAGATATTGCCAAGGAATACTTCACATTTAGAATGCCAACATACATCTGAAGGTCACTGAGCAAGTACTCATGTAGTTCAAATAAATAATTATTTCCATCACAGATCATAAAATACGTATATAAGCGAACAGATGCAATTTCTACATTTGAACAAATATCTGATGGCTCTTTAAAAGTATTACGAGAAACGAGTGAAATATTATTAGACTACATAATTTTAGAAGTAACTGGTAAAAAAAGATTTTACCAGAGTGGATACATCAGTATTTACCAGACAGAAAAATGTAGAGCCACAAAATGCTAATTACATTGGGTGAGGGAAGAAATGTGACACAACCTCATTTACAGATCTGTTTTTAATTTGAAAAGTTTTTGTGCAAAATTTCTCACTATTTTATTTTTGTTTGGTCAGCATGTGAAGGAGATAACTTTACCTGTTTAAGTTTTGCTGGAAAAGCATCAGTATCAGCAATCATTCAATTTTTCAAAGACCTCTTTTCACTTCAGCCTTCATAATGAAAAGTTGCTTAAGGGCGTGATCCAGAAAACATAAATAACAAGTCATTTTGTGCAAACACAGCATTTATACTTTATGCATAATGTAAACACTAACTTATGGTAGACATTTTAATACCATTTTAATATATTCTAAACATTTTTAGCAAGATGATTGGACTTTTGGTAACCCTTTTAATTCTGACGCAGGGCAAGACGGGATACTGTTTTGAGTAAAAAAGACTAAGATAATAGAGATTTTATTTAAACAAGAAAAAAGATGCTGATTATGAATGTTGATTAGGAATAATGACATGCAAGTACAAAAGAAATATTTGGTAATAGACTGTGTATGATAGAAAAAAAGATCAAATATTTAGTGCAGTAAAGGGAGGGTTTAAACCCTAAGCCTTGTCATAACCCTTTTTTGGTATTTCTTTCTTTACATTGTTTTTCCAGTTGGAAAATCTGTTTAACTGGAAAGAGCTGCTGGCACTGTAAAAGGTTTAGCTGCAGTTTACCACTGCAGTGGCAATTGCAGTGTGATATATGAAAATCACAAATCCTGGTTAAATAATTTCAAACTGTTAAAAAAGCAGTGTATGTCTGCCTCTTTCCCTGTATTTTGCATGTACTGAAGCATCTCAGGAAAATTCATGCATTTAGTACTGAAGTTTTTGTCCTATTAAGGACAGCAATCCTAGTATAATTCACATTTCTATATTCAGAAAACATGAAGTAAATATCTGAAAATTCTCTAAATATCTAAAAATTCCCTAGGTCCTTCTGAGGTTACTACCTTGCAACTGAATTTCCATCAAAAATGTGCTAATTCCTTTCACTGCTTTCAAGTTATTTAAGCCTCTACCACCTTCCACTTTTTCCTGCAAAGAAGAAATTTTCTCCAAATAAGACAAGGGGGATCTCTGAGAGCAGCCATCTATCTGTAGTGTTCTTACTGCTGATAGTCATTAATGCATTTATTGTATATTGAGGTTATAAAAGGGCACTTACTTACTTAACAAAATACTTGGTCACACAAACAGTTAAAATCCAGTCTTAAAAAGCGCACATCATTCCCATTGACTTAATTTGTTGACAAAATTTGTTCCACATTTTTTTTCTCTTAATTATTTTAAGGATGCCATTTCATTTACAAATATCCGCAGATGCTGTCCTGTCTTGGAAGTCACTGTTACATTGTGGTGGTGTATGGCAGTGACCTTAGCAGTGCTGAGGCAGAATAACTTTCCAAATGAATGCACTTCATGACAGACATGCTAATAAAAAGAATGAGGTTGCTATTAGAGTTTGCTTTAGACCATGAGTTTCATAAAGTTGAGGTCATAAAGCTGAATTGATTGGAGGTGACCAAGAACATTGTGCACCTGGGCAATTATGACTCCAAAGGAAATGGATGGGAGGCTGCAGTTATGTGGCTTTGACTGTATCACCGATACAGAAAGTACACAGAATTGACAAAAAACAACTTTGTATCTTTAGACAAAGGTTGAAATTTTGCTGCCAAAACTTTAAGCAAAGTATCTATCTGTGTTGCTCATAAAAGAGGACATAAATAGAGCATGCGTACTTTGAGAAATGTCTATCTAAAAAGTCTTATGGCATACAGTTGTTCCTTTAGGACTACAGCTCATGGTCTTTCTACTTTTAATCATGAGAGCAGACAAGACCCCACTTGCCTTCACTGAAGTGTGACAGAGGGAGACTGGATCACTAATAGATGGTATCAGCCAACAGCAAAGGGGATAAAGTGCTACTCGGCCTCTATACTTCTGGTCCTGCCAGGAGCAGGAAAGAACCAACTGTAACTGTACAGTCCAGACCAAAAAGCCACCTTCAGAAATGCAGTAAGAGTGCAAAACAAAAGGATTTACATTTTTAAAAGGGATCAGGTAGCACTAGCCATCTTGCAATCCTCCTTGAATATTGACTGACCGTGAATTAGATTCAGTCTAGTAGAGACTGGAATACAAAATGTATTGTACCGTAAAAAATAAACTTTTTAAAACTAAAAGCTATACCAATAATGGAATATACTAACACTGTTTTTTCAGAGTCTCCTTTCAGAGTTTACTAGCAATTCTATTATAAATTCTGTCCATTTATTTGGTCCTGCAATTACGAGATTTAGAAAATGCTAAGTTATCTTCTCTATATTAGTGGATATGACAGAATATACTACATTTTGCACCATAACTAGCAGTTATGAACTTTCTGCTGCAATAATTTTGCTAATATTTAGGAAAAAAGTTTGGAATTATGATTATGATATATTCTCAATTCTCCTTAAAGCTCAATAGGAAAAGAAAGAAAACATGAAGACATGTCAATTCAAGATGTAGGCCATCAACACTTTTATAACCTAGCTCAAGCACAGACTAGGGAAGGAATAAAACACAGAATACAGCCTGCAACAAATATACACAAAGAGACTGTGTCAAAACATAACACTACGTTCATGCAGGATGGCTTGATTTTCTTGCCACTCTACCTTCATTTTGCCATTGAAGCTGACACTGTACCCTCAGTATATGCTTTGCAAGGAAAATAGCTTTGCATCAGGGTAAAATTGGGAAGGTATTAAAGAGTGCTTCCAGTACTGGATATATTTTCTCTCATATTCACAAAGGTACAAATATCTTGTGAATTGTGAATTCCTGAGTTGCATTCAAAGTGTTTTGCTGGCTAGCCTGCTAATTCCTGTTTGGGTTTATTTGGCATGTAATCATTTTTTAAAAAACAATATCATCTTGCTGTCAAAAGGGAAAGAAAATTCAACAGTTATGATGATAAACAAAGAAAGTACTACATTTAATATAATTTTTGTAGCCTAACCAGTTAACTTTGCTTTTCTGAAGTGGAATGCATAAGACAGCTTCAGCTGCAGAACCATCTCTCTGCATAATATATATGCCTCTTTCTTCATTTTTTCTCAGAGGCCCTGGAGGAACAAAAAACTTCAACTTGAAATATTCCTTTTTTCTCCTTTAAAATCTAGTGTTCATATCCTTGTTGTTGTTGTTGAATTCAGCATCTCTTGTTTACCGGTGAGCTCATTTAATATGGTCTTATCTTCTCACTTTGGCACCTCTACACTCCCAGCGGCCAAATCAGTGATTTTATTTCTAATTAATTCCTTGTTCAAGAAGACTTCATTTTTGAAACCTAACTGAGGTCATTCTTTCGCTGCTTCAGAATAAATGAAAGCTAAGGCTATAAAGCTACAGCTTTATATGTAGTGCTACAGTTAAATTTCTTATTAGGATGTTTTTATAAAAATATTTTTAGGTAGAAAAACATTTACTCTATTTCCTTTTACCTTAACATTTTAAACAAAGGCTTTGTAGACTGTCTAACAGAGGTTTTTCTTTTTCTTCCCTTGTGTGCAATATAATTATTCATTAAGTGGCAGAAAAAGTAGAAGACAGCTGGATGTTTAGTAAGATATGCAAATCTAAGTTTAACTTTTCAACTTATATGGAAAAGAAATAATACTTTATACTTGTTTACAGATGGATGTTTGGGTTTTGCTTTGTTTTCTAAATGGGCTAGGTCTGCCCAGCTGAGTGGAAAATAAATACACAGTGACTGGATGTTTTTTCTCAAAAGTTAAGAACTCCCTATAGCTCTGATATGTGTTATTTTTGGCTAAAGAAGAGAGAATATCTGGAGATTTAAGAAAGACTCTCTGTCCTTTGTGAAGAGATAGCGGCTATTTTATGCCCTAGAGAATTCTCATCTGGCCACGTCTTAAAAGATCATTGCTCAGTGTAACTGACCTGTGCACAGACTGATCCATACCTAGCTAGGAAGTTGATAAAGATTCACGCAGCATATGAAAAGTTCAGAAGTCTTTTATTGGTGATCAGATCAACTGAAATTAAAATAAGCAGAACACTTTTTCTCCTTAAAAAGTATTTGGAGCAGTGACATCATTTCTCTTTTACACAAACAGACCTTTCAATCATTATGCTTTTTTATTTCTCCAATAGATCTTTTTTTGTAGGAAAACCCCTAACACTGCGATATTTGTTTGTTTTTGTTTTGTTTTGTTTTGGTAGATGCTCTGTGAACACTGATGAATCTCTACTATGTAAGATTTCAAGGTCTTCAAGATCTAGACTAGTTCATCAATTCCAGTCTGTGATTCTATGAAGCAGAATGGGTAATCTATGTACTCAGAGCAGATCCAGATTTATAAACCAAAAATTGTGCTTTGTGAAAAAGCCTAACAACAGGAAGCATCACTGAATAGTTTCACATAAAAATCTGTGTTCACAGATACATAACTCCACGAACTGAAACTGGTAGAATTACGCATCAAATTACTTAGATAAATTAAGCAAATAATGTCTATCTCATTTTTCTTTTCCTGACTCTGAAGAATCTGATTTTTTCCGTGGATACTATTTTGGCTCATTCATACTTAGGAGGATTCACTGAATACACCTTGCCCTAGTAATTAAACCTCTCTCTTTTCTGGAATAATTATTGGAATCTAATTTTTGTCAGGAATGAGACTGGGAGGTGGCCACACTGATGAATGGAAACTGCATTTAAATGCAGTGATAGCCTGTGACCTACTCACTTCAGCTGACTGTACTCATATCGGTGTAGACTCTTCTGATAACTAATTATTCCATACTTCTGAAGAATCAAATATAGGGTCTGCTTGAAGAAGTAAGGCAATAATAATCAAGGAAAAACTGAGTTGCTCTTTTTTATTTTCTGACCTCAGCAGCTACCTAAGTCACCAGCATTGTTTCTGCTCCATGACTGAAAAAAACAAGACAGGGGGAATAAACAGATCCTAATTTTTTCATACTTTCCACTTCTTCCCAAAATTACCACTGGCACAAAAAAAACCTCACTGAACATGTTTTAAAATGCCAGGAAAGACTGTTCTTAAAACAGGCGAGATGATAACAGGATTACTCGCTATTCATTCTTTATTATTTTCTTTATACTATTGATATCGCTCCATTTAAAAGTGCCCCAGTAATACAAGAGGAAAAAGAAAGATTTAATTCAATACAGAATCTTTTTTTTTTGACAAGAATTATACTTAATATTGACCTCAGTGCTACCATAGTAATAAGGAGAGGATTCATCTGCATTAAAAGCATGTAAATGTAACTTGAAAGGCAAAATGCTACCTAAAAGATTTTAAAATACACAAAAAAGCCCCAAATACTCCACAATAATATGAAAATCATAATCAGCTCCAAAGAGACCCCCAAAGAAATCCCTATGAGAAATTTTACTGCAGTGAAATTGTAGTATCTGTCAAACTAGAGAATTTGACAAGTTGGCAATTTTCAACCTGTTTGTATGTATGTGGAGTCATTACAGCTGTTCACACTGTCAGTTCCAAACCAGTTCCATACTATAGCTGAAAACTTCACTTTTCAAGCATTACACTAGCAGATTTTAAAACCTGATCATTTTTGAGTATAAAAAGTAGCATTTCAGGTAGAGCAGACACCAAAATGTTTCAGGCTGTAGGAATGTAAGTGCATCAGCCAATATAATTAAATCTGATGATTATATTGGTCGCTGAGTTTCTGCTGAGAAATTCTTCAGGATGTTATCATTTTGTCCTTTTGTCTAAGGAGTTTAGGCACCTTAGTACATTGCTGACCAAAAATAGTTGGGCTTAGCTGTCAGTCATATTCTACCTGGGCTTCAAAATAATAAAATCATAGGGTTCTACAATAATAAATTCATAAAGTCAGGAGAGACTTCAGCAACTATTGCTCATACCATATAGATACTTTAAGTTCTCTAGAAACAAAATTAATTACATCTCATATTAAAAATATTAAATATAAGAACCATTGGCCAAATTATTTATTCCAATCCAAACCCATGTGAGGAGGAAGTCTGATTATTTATATAATGCTGTTGTTTATTTAAAGACTTAAATAGGATGTTACAATAAGTGGATTCATGAGAGTTTTACAGACAATACAGAAAAAATTCAAAAAAGAATGACACAGATTTAACAAAGACAGTCACTGCATAACATTCCTATTTATTGCTACTGGGTATTCATACTCATGATAATATTACAGACTATTTTATGATTAAAAAAACAATAAAAACACTCAGTAATGGAAAAACAGGTCACATTTTTCAGCTGGTTCTAGGTCGGTTCAAAGGTTATGACCATTAAAAAGGCCATTACCTTTTCTAAATAAAAATCCTTGTTTGCTAATTTTCAGGATTCATTACTGTTTTCCTTCTTTATTAAAAAACGACTGGAAATAGGCAAGCAATACTTTTAGATTTACAAGCAAGTCAATAGTTAATTTATGCAGTGCTAAGATTGAGCAAATATTTGCTTTATAATGAAAAATAAAAGTGTCAGGAAGCAAAGGCTGAATATATTAAACAAACAAACAAATCACTAATACAAAAATATAAAGAGGAAAATTGTCTTTCCATTCTATTAAAGCCTTTAGAAGAAAACTGTGTTTATCTGTGTTTTCTAATATATAGTAAAAGCTTATGTATCAATTAGAAAGATTATCAAAACATTTTAATAATTTTCTTGGTCTATATGCATGTATTCCAGTCATTCCTGAAGTTTTTGTCACTTTATAACATAATAAATGCCTTAAAATCATAATCACTTCTTTTGTTAGCATTACTGTAAAGCAATTACACAGAGGAGAGAGTGTAACACTTAAACGAGTGCAGGGTCCTGCACCTGAGGAGGAATAACCCCAGGCACCAGTACAGATTAGAGGCTGACGTGCTGGAAAGCAGCTCTATGGAGAAGGATGGTCAAGAAGTTAACCATGAGTCAGCAATGTGCCCTTGCGGCCAAGAAGGCCAGTGGGATCCTGGCCTGCCTTAGGAGGAGTGTTGCCAGCAGGTCAAGGGAGGTGATCTCTGCTCAGCTCTGGTTGCACCTGGAGTATTGGGTGCAGTTCTGGGCTCCCCAGTACAAGAAGGACATGGAGCTTCTAGAGAGGGTCCAGTGGAGAGCCATGAAGATGATTAAGGCACAGGAGCATTTGTCATATGAGGAAAGACTAAGCGAGCTGGGCCTGTTTAGCCTGGAGAAAAGAAGGCTGAGAGGAGATTTGATTAACATGTTCAAGTACCTGAGGGGTGATTGTAGGGAGGATGGGGCCAGGCTTTTCTCTGTGGCCGCCGATGACAGGACGAGGGGTAACAGGTGTAAGTTGAAACACAGGAAGTTCCACCTCCATATGATGTAGAAATTATTTCCTGTGAGAGTGACAGAGCTCTGGAACAGGCTGCCTAGAAAGGTTGTGAAGTCTCCTTCTCTGGATATCTTCCAAACCCGCTTGAATGCCACCCTGAGCCACGTGCTCTAGGTGTCCCTGCTGGAGCAGGTGGGTTGGACCAGATGACCTCTAGATGATCCTTTATTGTGAGAGTGACAGAGCACTGGAACAGGCTGCCAAGACAGGTTGTGGAGTCCCCATCCTTGGAGATATTCAAAACCTGCCTGGATTACTATTCTGTGATTCTGTGATTATCTGATATTTGGCTTATATGCATGATAGTGCTACCAAAATTTAAGAATCAAATTAGCAGGCCAAAACAGTTTGGGAATCTTTGTGAGAGGCAAGGAGGCTTTTCTAGAGACAGCTTGGTTTCGCTGCTGAGTGATAAACTACTTAACTAAATCAGTTTCATAGTTAACATATACTAATGGAGCATATATTGCTTTTTGCTTGTTAGACACTCCAGTGCAGAGCTGGACACTTTCCTTCCCTACAGCCTTAATAATGGCAAAGTTCACTGAAAATCCAGTCTTTATATATACTAGTGGCATTCCTATTTTTATACAAATATTGTAGTCTCAATTTGCTATGTTGTTATTTCAGTTCTCTATAGCAATCACTAGGACTTTAGTTGAGCAGAAATTCTGGTCATTTGATATTCAGAGAACAGTAAGAACCATTATTACTAACAGAAGTGACTTGAAAGCAAAGAATAAAAGAAAACATACAGTTAAGCTTGGGAATGACTAATGCAGAGCTGCCCATGTTAGCAGATAATGGTGGCTGAGTTGAGACAGCAGGGTTGTATCTAGTGGTGCATGGAGACAAGTACTGAGGAAAAACTTTGGGTAAATATTAGGAAAACATTAGGAAGGTAATTAAACTCATTTAAAGCCAACTCCTGCTTCTATGAGAGACAGTGCAGAAGCTCTTTTATAGAATAATATACCCAGACTCTTTCTGCAAGAGTATATGCTTTATTCGGTATTCAGGCTGCCAGTTTGAAGCTTTGTGCAGTGCAAAAATGCACATACATACATACACAAAAAAAATGAGAGAGCTTTTGGAGAGCGTTGCAAAAGACCACAGTTGTTACTGTGTGGGTACTGCTTCATAGCAATGTGAGTTTGAATCTGACCTTTGAAGAAATGTGAGGAAAATACATACAAGTGTTACTATAATCATCTGCATGAGAAAACAAATTTATTTTAGGAAAATGGATTTTGTGGCGAAGAAAAATTTTGAGAGGTGTACAAAGCACTTCTGAGAAGAAAATGATCTGTGCACTGGAAGCAAAAAGATGGGGAGGAATGGAAAAGATCAAATGAGTTTGATCTATGATTATGATACTAACAGAAGAGAAAATAAAGGCTCATGGGAGCCAAAGCCCTAGGAAAGAGAAAAAATATTTGATAATGAGAGTGGAAGAGCACAGAACATTAGAAAATATAGTACCAGATTTACGGAACAGTGCTCTCAGACTTGAATTCATGTCTTCCATACTGCAATCAAGTATCATTTTTCATGTTCATTCATACAGTGCAGCACAAAGATTCACCGGTTCTGCGGAAATCCTTCTGGTTCGGCTTTAGGGAATCTTGTCCCTTAGAAGAGACTTACATCCCTGATTAGACAGATTCCAAGTCATCTGTGCTACAGAGGGATGTGAAAAGCCCTTTTCTTCCATCCTCTTTATGTTCTTTACAAGCCCCCCTTCCAGGATAATTCTTTGCTGAATATCTCAGTTATAACCCAGTAGTGGCAGCTGATTAATCTCAGGCAATATTACAGTGGAGCTCCAAATATAATTAAGGTTGTTGCTGACAAGCCCTTCCTATTTAAAGATGAATCTTTTAAGTGTTCTAAAATCTGCCTGCTTGCTCAGATTGTATTGGACTATAACTCTGCTTTGTGAATTCATAAAGCAAAGCTGGTGATTCAACCTGGGGATCATTTGTGTGAGACATTCCAGAGAGAGAACCCCCAAGTGCCTTAGTGCATTTTTTAAAAAAATTCTGCTATATTTATTGCATACCCATAGGACTAAAGCCATGAATTTCTTCATACCCCAGTTGTACTTGATCACTAGACATTTATTCTGGCAGATGAATAGAAACTGCTGCTCCTTCGGAGAAGTAATACTGACATTCAGTCTTTAATTGTGGCTTTGTATTTTTTTTTTCTTTTTTTTTTTTTTTGCTGTTGGTTAGTTGGTTGTTGTTGTTTTTGTATTATTTTTTTTCTTCTTCTTTTTTTTTTTTTTTTGGTAGTAGGCTCTTTAGAGCTTATTATACCTTTTGCTGCCTGCTCACAGACACAGCATATGAAGCACAGAAAAAATGCCAAACATGGCTTTGTATCCATTCTTTTTTATATGAACTGGGAAGGATGAGCTAATATGTTTTTCACGCTTAGATATCTAAAAACCAGGAACCGCAATGTTAAAAAATGCAACGATATTGCAACCTTAAATGTTTCCTTTGAATCCTGAAACATTTGAATCATAAGACACGCGTAGTCTGCCTTTTGCAGACAGTGCACATTCATTTAGGATATGCAACATGATAGATGTAGTACAGACCATAATATCTTCATTTTGCTTAGATACGATTTGAATTTAGGTGAACTGCAAGAAATGGAAATGACCTATTTTTCTCTTCTTTATTAAGGCATTGAGACTGTTTCCCATAAATTATGAAACTATTCTAATTTTTACAATCACTATTTTTATCTAAAGGGTTCTTTCTGACCCTGGTGTTTCACTTGTAAACTGTTAAACTTGAAGGAAGCACCCGAAATCTGCCTTCTTGACGTCAACCCACTTGCAAGTAAGAGGACTCCTAGCATATATCATATAACTTTGTATCATAGGTATCACTGGTAACATAGGTCTTTCCCTTACGCCTCCACTGAAGTTTATTGAACACAGAAAGAAAAGCTGCACTAAAAAATTCCCTATAGGCTTGGCCAGAAATTCATGGACTAACTAATTCATGGATCATGTTAAAACAAAATGCAGTTGTGCTTTTCCTCCTTTTCAATGGTCTGAAAACTCCTTACCATTACTGACTGGAAAGTATTATTAAGGTGTTACTTATTCTAGACTACTTATTCTAGATAATAAACATTATCATTTTACCAGGTTTCTAAGCTGGTTCTGAGATTGTGTAACTTTGTGGATAAAAGATAGCTTGATTTTTTTGTGTACTTTGAAGAACGCCGAGGTTTTTGCTAGCTTAATTTCAAACAACTTAATAACTCGAGAGGCAGATATTTGTGTCCTTTTCTCAGTTTCTGAAGTATGATAACTTGCTTTTGTTACTTCTCTTTCATGGCAGAATTATTTTTAATTGTGTTTGCTAGTTGGTAAAGGAAGTGACTCTTCACATTCTTGGACACTGTGCTGTACTTCCATTACAGTTAGGCATATGTGACTTTAGTAGCTTTGTAGTTCATTTTTTAACCGGGACTTCATAAATGAAAAAAAAAAACCTTTGAATTCTACAATCGTTTTGCAAAAAAAGGCAAAAATAAAAAATAAAGCTGTTGTGTTCTGCAGTTCCAAGTTTCCATGGACTCCGTTTTCCTTTTGCTTGCCATTATGAAGTTCATTCTTTAGAATGAATTCTGCCATTATAACATTTGGAGAGCACAAGTGTGTTATCTAGTGTATTAAGTGATCTTCCTCAATCCCCACTTATTTAACTCTTCATTTAAGGAAAAGAGTACATTCAGCCTTCCGCAGAACCAGGCCTCAAAGGTGGAAACTGGCTTAAGGTCAGGGCTCCTCCAGCAAAGTGTAAGCTATCTTTAATCAAATTTGAAAAATTTAGACCAGGTTAGAGAACTAGTCATTAACCTTGTCCAATTCATGTCTGAAATTCAACACAGTCATATGTTCAGTATATTTTAACATCTAAAACTTAACTTCCATTGCTGTTTTAAGTTATGTAAAACAGCAAAATGATGAATGATTCTTTCAGTCTCTAGTTTGCAACTCAATACCTTTTTTTCAGTGTACCAAAGAAGAAATGCATGCTTTGTATCAATGTAAAACAATATCTCTTTCCTTAATTGGAGAGTTTCATCCCATAATGAATATAATTGTACGCTAAGGAAGAAATGCAAATCAGAAGTCTCTGTGATGGCAAGATGTTTAATAATCACAGAATGAGCACAGTTGGAAGCAACCTTGAGAGATAATGTCCCCCACTGAAGGAAAATAGGGATACCTCTATTTTATTAACATAATTGGCTATTAAAAACCTACAAACGATGGACATGGGCTGTGTGACTGCCCAACTCTTCCAGACTGTCTATTCAACTGTTCTCAGTCTTACAGTACTTTTTCCTAAATGCATCCCTACATTCTCCTTGCTTCAATTAAAGTCAATTACTTCTCACTGTATCCACAGCAAATAAAAAGAATGGTTTATTCCAGACACTTTTTTTTTTTTTTTTTTGGAATGCTGTCTCCACATCCTCTCTCAGCCTTCTTTTCTCTAGACTAAAGAGTCCCAAGTCCCTTTTCACAGGTCAAGCTTTTCTGCAGCCCTCATCATTCTAGGTGCGGCATCATTGACAGCAGCATCATATGCCCTTTGACGCATGCAGCTTCTAAAATCAGCTTCTAAAAGATCATCCCTCCGTGCTGCTCACTAGCTAAGTTGCACATTAAGGAGCTCCCGAACATAGCTAGAAAATAAATAACAATACTGCCCCATCATTTTACTCTCTATCATAACAATATATTTGATCTTTTTTTTTTTAAGATCACTTCTAATTTGTAGTATCACAAACCAACTTTGCTTTGACAGTTCAGGTAGCTCTTCTAGCTTAAAATAATTAAAATAAGTATTATCCCCAAGTGGAGGCCTATAAAGCATAAACCTCTGAATAGAGATGCAATCACCATAGACAATAATTTTCTCAGTGGTCCCTTACCCACAGTTACATGCAAAAAAATACTTCCTGTTTAACTGATACTGAATTCATAAAATCTTCATGACAATTTTATTGTCTGCCATTAAAATAGGCAGATACAATTAAACAGAGTATTAAAACTATTTAGGAAAAGCATACCTAAAATTTTAAGCCACTCACATAAGGATCTTTGGTTTGAGATTTTTCAAAGAAAACAGACAACATCTATCTACCTACCTACCTTTCTCTCTACCTCTTGACCTAGTTACCTGTTTACTTATCTACCCATCTATTTGGAATAACATGCCTCTGAAAAATACTGCTGCACTTGTGAGAAGTCTGGTTTTTTTTTGAAAAAGAAAATTTTTAAAGATTTGTATGAGATGCAAGAGTTGCAAACCATGGGAAATAGTTTCTTGGTTTTCCTGGTAGCCATGACAACCTAAGGTAAATTTAGTTAGACTTTTATATACTATTATTCTATCTCAAAATTAATCTGATCCACTAGAGTAGAAACAGTCACTTCACATGGAGACACAAGCTATTCTGGGATAGTCAGAGCTGCAT
This sequence comes from Tinamus guttatus, assembly GCF_059628265.1. Lineage (NCBI taxonomy): Eukaryota > Metazoa > Chordata > Aves > Tinamiformes > Tinamidae > Tinamus > Tinamus guttatus. Next base: position 2,201,470 of record NW_028288552.1, on the reverse strand, counting down.
CTCTGAGCAGGAGCAGTGATGACTTATGTCTGTTACAACCAGCTCTGAAGATCTACACTGACTGCTCTTTCAGGATTTCTGCCCATACTAATCAAAATTGATGCACATAACTTGTCCACTAGTATGGCCATCTGTTAGTGTGGCACCCTGCCCACACAAAAGACATTATGCCAATTTCGATGTTCCAGTCTAAGACAGATTTAGAGAAAAAAAAAAAAAAAAGTGTATTAAAAACGGCAAAGATCAGTCTATCCTTAGAGAATCCCACAGCAAGGGCTTTCGAAGTCTACAGGATGCTTTAGCAATGCGTGTTACAATGTTTGTCTCCTCTGCCCTGACCCAGAGAAAGTGAAAATATTTTTTCTTCTGAAACTTCAAAGAAGAACTTCAGAGAACTTCTGAAAGTGCCGATAGTTTAATGATCTATCAAATAGCCAGTAGAACAAGATAAGTTCTCTGCTCTTACTCACTACTCATAAGACCACATCTGGAATACTGCATTCAAATTGGGTAACTCAGTACAAGAGAGATGTTGATTAACTGGGGTCAGTTTATCAGAGGACAACCAAGCTTGTCAGGGAATAGGAACGCTTGTCCTATGGGGAAAGGCTGAGGGAACTAGGTTTGGTCAGTTTGAAAAAGAGCTAATAACAGCTTGTCAGGACATATGAAGACGTTATGAATAATACTAAGCCAGGCCTTTCTCAGTAGTGCAAGGTGAGAGCATGAGAGACAATGGGCATAAATCTAAACAATGGGACTTCCAACTGGATACAAGGAGAAACTTCATCCTCTGAAGACAGTCACGTAATCTGCTCTGGAAGGTTGTAGAGTATCTATCCTTGGAGGTTTTCCAGACAAGATTGAATAAACCCTGAGCAAGCTGGTATAACTCCAAAGTCGTGCCTACTTTGGGGACGATATTGCCCTAGATGCCTCCTGAGTTCCCATCTGATTATCCTGTAAGTAATCATTGAAGATGATGGTGCTCATTCAGGAGATTTCTTAAAACCATTGGATTTTATACTTTTGTCTGTCTTGCAGCCCAAACAAGAAAACTTAAAGGAGGCAGAACAATGTATTTTCACAGAATTTCCTGCAAACACGACAAATAAGGAATGCAGAGATTTAGATCCTTGGTGTTAGCTAGCGGAAAGTGAAAGGACCAGGCTGCCTGGGAATTTGTGTTCTATGAAACATGGCAAAGAAAAGTCTTAGCAAAACAGATTTTTATCTGAGTCCTCTACATGAACAGTAATTGCAGCTGAGACCAAAGAAGTATCCTCACATTGGATGGGATAAATATATCTGTGAAGATCTAGTGTAGCTGAAGAATACATAGAATTTATTGCACTGATTTGTTGTTACTAGTGTGTGATAAAGACAAATCTCTATTAGATTTCTATTTTTATAGGAAAAAACTTAGCAAGAAGTCATACCTCAAGTGAGTCACTGTGGCTCTAGAGATGTATTACTGTAAACATGCACAAATATCATACACATAATAAAAGGGAGATAATTATCTAAATTGCATCCTGTTTTAACAAATATAATATCCCTGCCATTTGTACATTTTTCCTTAAACTGCATCTGAGAAATTAGATAGATGAACTTAAACAGCAAAGAATAAATTCATTTTATTGTATTTTTAAAATCAATATTATTGGAAAATAAAAATGTGGTCATTAGGGAACAAAACTAACAAAATTATACAATGAGCATACAAAGAAAAGTGTATCATCAGAGAAAAAAGTAGTTCACAAATACTTTGACGTCTGCAAACTACTTGATAAGAGATGTTTTCTAACTATCTAGCTTTATAGCTTTGGCTATGAAGATGTTTCAATATGGTTAAACATATTAAGTTCTTCAAAGTTCAATGAACAATTGGTAGGGCACAATACGTGAATGAGACAAACCTCTAAATCCACCTAAAAGCCCATAGACATTTTATTGTTTAGTTTTATAGTTTCGCTGTACTGTCACGCTTTTCTGTTACTTTAGGAACTTAACTAAATTTCATTTCAACGGCATCTGCATAAGATACACTATTAATTTTTCTTAAAATAAATTCACTAGCACAGAGTAATACATTATTTCAATTCTGATAATATGAATGAAGCATAAAAGATTAATCTCAAACATATATTGAGCTCCTCCAGGAGGACCTTTCAACTGAAAGCCAGTGCGCAAGTAATGCTCAAGACATGTCCATTACTTAATTCTTCTACAAACCGCCAACTTAAATTGCAAAAAAAAAAAAAAAAAAAAAAAGAAGTTTTAAAGTTTTAAACTCTAAATTATTGAACCATATTGTACTCTGAAGGATTGAAGGATCTGAGGAAGACTGCAAGATGTATTTTTTATGAATTTATCTTTTGTTTAATTAGTGATTAATTCATCACCAATTAGTGGAAATTCATCACTTGAAGGATTTCATTGAGCTGGATCACTAGAACAACATTACACTTAACTCATCCATTCTATTAGAAGTCAGTGTTACTGTTCATGCAGTCGGGTAGAAGGCTACATTGACTTTGTTCAAATAAGGCAAAACCATCTCTCTTCCATTTTTTAAAGATCATCCATACAGTATGATGTGTGAATCAGCACCAAGATCAAAAATCTCTCACTCTTTCTGCAGAGATTACTTTGGCACTATTCTGAAACCGCTAGTTCTTTTCCATTAGAAAGATTCAGTTATTCAATATGTTTTAAAATATGCTCAGAAACCCTTATAATAGGTTGAAAGTCTCTTTCCTTTTGTTCTGAGAATACCTGAGGAGAAAAGTTTTACAGGGAACTGAGACATTTGAAAATAACAGGAATAAACATCATCACAGACAGAAAGCAATAGCTATTCATTTAAACATTAGAAATCAGTTCATAGATGAAAAACTTGAAAGCAAAAAGTGTATTTTTGTAGCACAGAGGTCAGTTATTCAGTTAAACCAGTAAATTCTGGATTCCATTCTCTACTTACAGGACTACTTGTGATTTTTTATTCCAGTGTTTAAAGTGAAAACCAGAAATTCTCCTGGAAGCAAAGAGGAAAAAATATTCACTGCTCCTCATTTCAGTTCAGTGATGAACACATTAAACTGCAGAATCATGATCGCACTTACCCTACTTGTACATAAACACACAAACTGCATTTCTTTTTGCCTGGTGGCATTGTTTTGAAAAGAACGTGAAAAGAATTTCACTTTTTTTGAAAAGAAAGTGAAATAGTGATTCCCTCTGTATCTTACTTCCCATGCTTTTTGTGAAGTGGACAATAAGTTTGATTCCAGAATACAGAATCCAGTATCCTGTTTTATAGCGAATAATGCTGGGTTACTCCATGGGATATAAGTAGTTCCATCACTTTCTTTGAATTGTAAAACAATGCAGGATCACATCCATTCAGAAATGGACTTTGAGCTTGAACCCAGTTTAATGGAGACACCTGCCTCCAGACCCGCCTTGAATATCTGTTCGCATTCAGCATGATTCCAGCTGCTAGTTCTGTGCCCGACCTCAAGGCTTTCGGATCATTGTCCCAAGGACTCTTATTTTCCCCAAAAAATAAAATACAGAACTCAATTGCCAAATAGAATTTTCTAGTTTACATTCTGCAACTTAGGGATTTATCAATTTTCCCAACTAAAATTGATGAGTGAGTAAACCCAACTAAAGTCAGCCATAGAAAACTGAAAGCTCAGAGAGGTTTGTTAATGTCAGGATCCATATGCATCTGTATCAAATGAGCCAAGTGTATAAGCCAAAGGCTAAATAGTTCTAAAAGTAAAGATGACAGTAAATGTGTCATCCTGCTGGTGCAGAGTTAAGCTCTGACTGAAAAGGAGTGCCTTATCTGACAGTACAGAAAGCCCACAAAACTTCCAATATAGTTTGCAAATAGAGATTATCCAGACAAAAAGCACAATTTTACCAAGGGGAAATAAGCATATTGAGTCCTAAAGGAGATTTATAAAAGTGAAACAGAATTCAGAAAAACAGAAATGAACATAAGAGCCGAGAAAATACGAAAAGCTTCTTTAAATCACTGAAGTGGATAGGAAGTCCCCAGACCCCTTAGAGATTCTGGGAACAATGTAAAATGACAGGCTTCCAGAAATGCACAAGACACTCAGCTCTCTCATTTGACTGTGATGTGTCAGTGAAGCCACTCAATACTGCCACAGTCAAAGTCATCTCAGCTTGGGGGATTTACTTTAATTTACTGCCAGTTAACATAAACTTTTAATTACTAAATTCACGTATTGCGAAACAAACAAGTAAACAAAGAATTAGGAAAACACCTTTATTCCCTTCTTTCTCAGGCTCAGCTTCAGTCAAATAGCTGCTTACCAGCTTCCACTTGTATTTGCTGCAAGTTATGCTCAGGCCCTCCTGGTCCATTAGTGTGGCACAGGATGGGTGGCACAGGAGGTTGAGGCCAGTGCTTGCTGATTCATTCCTGCACCTTGCTTCTTATTCTTCTGCTTCTCCTGGCCTCTTATTTTCACTACCCTGGCATGGGTCCCTCTCAGGCTGCAGTCCCTCAAGGGTATCCCTGCTCCAGTGTGATTTCCCCATGGGTTGCAGTTCCTCAGAGGTGTCCCTGCTCTAGCACATGTTCCCCTATGGGCTGCAATCCCTCAGAGACTTCCCTGCTCCAGGACAGGTTCCCTCAGGGTCCGCAGTCTCTCCAAGGGTGTCCGTGCTCTGGGACAGGTTCTCTCAGGGGCCACAGACCCTCAGAAGCATCCATGTCCCAGGATGGCTTATCAAAGGACTACAGTCCCTCAAAGGCATAGTTTCTCCAGAGTGCAGTATATACTTCCAGGAAAAAACTTCCAGTCATACATCCCTGCTGCCAAGTCCCCATCTACTTCCCTCTTCTGTTCCTTTTCTCCAAAATGCATCTTTTCATATTTCTCTTCATGAGTGCCTTTTTTGTCTTCTTCCTGTATCTTCTCCCACATTCATCCTTATCTACTTACCTCCTGTGCCACCCGTCCCTTCTGGCTATTGCCCTTTCTAAATTTATTTGAGCAGACATGCCATGTGCTCTTCTGATCTGTTGTTTTGGTGGTTGTTTTCATCCATCTCTGAGCCAGCTGGACCCAGCTATAACCTGCATGAGGCAGTTCATGGCTTCCTGGCACACAGATCACGCTTGCAAATCCCTGCTACTGCAACCTGCCATTTATGCATGATACAAGTCTCCAGTCTTAATAGAGAGCGTAATAAAAAGATAATTGATTTATCATAGGTTTTTGAAAGACATAGTAATGAATATGCCATTCATAAAACCATGTATCTGTTCATTTTCCTAGCCCCACATATCTGTGGAGCGTGTCCTTTTTAAAAACATTATTTTACTGAAGTACCCTTTCTTCCATTATTACTGAGATGCAGTACAAATAAAGAACTATTTTTTTAAGCCCATTCTTCATTAAAATTATATAGGTACAGTCTGAAACATTTTTTGGAACCCTATGCATCCTTAAGCAAAATTTGTAGCTACAGAAGAGGACAATTAGAAAAACTTATCCCAAATCATTATGGGAGACAGAGGAGGCATTTTCATACGTGCATGTGGAAAAGATACATTGCCTTTGAATGGGTAGTCAGATTTTATTGAACTCACATTTTAGGAAGCAATTGTTCAGATAAGTATATTTCAAGAATCAGAATGGCTTTTGACTTGAACTGTCACTATCAATGCCAATACATATAACTGATTTAAAAGTTCTACCGGAAAATAGGTGAGGAAGCCATAATTGTCTTAAGAGGCCATAATTATGCACTAGTTTCAGCATAAAATAGCATGACACATTGCAATTTTAGACCAGTCAGAAAAGATGGGGTAACATTCATGTATAAAGTTGTTTTTCCTGGTCTTTTCTGTTGCAGTCAGCCTGGAGCCAGTGCCGGGCAGTGTCCGCCCAACAGACGGGGCCTGAGCACAGGAGGCGGGAGCTGCAGCCACGTGGCCAGCGCGTGACCAGGCAGCTCATTGGGCGGCCTCACGCATGGTCGGCATGTGATCCCCTCGCTGATTGGCTGGTTGGTTGCTGGGCTTCGCGCGCTGCCAGGCAGGGCAGGGGTTGCTGCGGGATCGGAAACCTTATAAGCTGTGCTTAACCCTAAGCAAAGGTGGGTGACCAGCACTGAGACCCTGCTCCTCAATACACCCGCAAATGGTGCCCAACATGGGCCTCGACAACTGGCTGTCTCTCCGGTTGCACTGCCCACCTGAACTCCGGGATTCACACTGAAAGGAAGCGTAAGGAGCATGCTGAAAGGAAGCATCCTTTCTGCATGCACCAAAAGCCTCTGGAAAGAGGCAAGTGGCTGGGAACTACGGGTTCATACCTAACGAAGGAACAGAAGGACTGAGTCCGCTCCTGAACAAGGTGCAAATTTTCATGAGCACGGCTGTTATAAAGCAATTATTCCTGCATGCCTTTCTGTCTCAAAAAGACTTACGAACAGGACATGAGTAGGTATGGTAGTCTACAGATATTTAGAGGGCAGAGCTACCAAGGAGGGGAAAGAGTTTCCTGGTGTAGTAAAAGAAAGAATTATTAGAAATTGTGGAATGAAATTAAGAAGGACTAGGTGGCATTTAGAAGCAATATTTTCTCCTTCATTTTGTCCATAAGGGAAACACTAAAAAGATCACAAGCTACAACAGAAGCAGAAAATACATAACACATGCATATAACATGTGCAATCCAAGAATGGCAGAATAAGATTGGCACTTCGACCTCTGTATTTTACAATCTTCTAATTTCACAGAAGGCAATACAATTTATTCTAAGGCCTTAATCACTGGAAATTATTCTTTATGGTTTGTAAAAGATTTTTGTAGGAAATGACAGAATCTATTGCTTCCCTCTCTGAAAGGGTGGAACAGCTTGAAATCTGATGTTTAGATCTTGATGTTATACGTTTAGTTATTTTCAGGGCTGAAAAGATGCAGTCTTTTCATAGTTATATATAAATGAGGAAAACAAATAAGCAATGTTACAATTATTGTGTAAACTCAACTTAATAAAAAGTATTCTTGGAGTAAATTGTCCTGGCTGTAACCACATTCAGTCTTTCTTGACATTGAAAATATTCTCATCTCCAAACTCATCTTCTTAATCACTGGGACTCTTAATGCACAAAGAAAGACCAGACAGCAGAAATAAAAATCTTGCAGATCAAAGTCACCAAGCAAAACATTTAAAGAATGACCAGAAAAAAAAAATACGGAAGAGGATATGTGACTCAGGTATGCTCAATGACTGGGAGCAATGTTTCTACATACATGAAAACTGAGGAAGAACAACAGTGCTATAGCTTCTCCTTTCATGTCACCTTTACCAAGTTTGGAAAAGCAGACTAGAGGCATAATTAAACTTCAGTAAAATACTCTTGGAACTCTTACGTGGATCTTGACAGAAAATTAAAAGATTTGATTTGAAACAGCATTATCAGGGAAAATGAACCACAAGAATACAAATTTGTAACTGGGAAGTTAGGCTAGGCAGTGCACAAACCAAAGCACTAATATTTTCCCATTTTAAGACAGGCATAAATTAAGCATCACAGGAAAGAAGGTGTGGGGGGGTGTTGGAACACACCACACCCATTTGTGCTGAATCATGTTTGTGAAATTGTACATCAGCTAGATGTATGTATCCAGTACCTAGTGGTTTTAAAAGAAAATGCAGTCTTTAATTTCCCTGGAGGGAGCTAAATTCACAATTAAAGATGAATTAAAGCACCTTTATAACTCACTCTTCTTGTGTATGTTCTTTTTATTCAATTTTCTCAAGAAATGTAGTAAAAAAAAGGCACTAAAGAAACATAAGCAAATACGGATAATACATTTTTGATGTAAACAAATCATCTCACATTATCTAAGTAATTTTCAGGTGTTTGCCTATGTATTGCTCAAACAGACTTATACCTACAATTCAAATGAAGTTTATGTTTCTGAACATAAATGAAAAACAATAATAACCCTGTAATACAAATAGGGGACAAATTATCTATAGTTTGGTGACTTAAGGAAAAAAAAAAGTTATCTTTATGGATAATCATACTAGCTAAACCTGCAAGTGTGTACACGTATTGCACAATCATGAAGGTAGGAATCAACACTTATACCTGCAAATTTGTAAAATCAAACTTTCCATAAACAATTTATACAAGTAAATGACAATTTCACTCACCTTTGGAATATACTGGGAAAACATAGAATCATAGAATGCTTAAGGTTGGAAGGGACCTCTAGAGGTCATCTAGTCCAACCCTCCTGCACATACAGGGTCACATGGCGCAGGTCCAAGCGGGTTTTGAAGATCCCCAGAGAAGGAGACTCCACAATCTCCGTGGGCAGCCTGTTCAGTGCTCTGTCACCCTCACTGTTAAAAAGCTTTGCCTTAAGTTCATGCGGAACTGTTGGTGCTTTAGTTAGTGGCCATTACCTCTAGTTCTGTCGGTGGCCACCAGGGAAAAGAGGCCAGCACCATCCTCCTCACTGCCTCCCTTGAGGTACTTATAGATACTGATCAGATCCCCTCTCAGCCTTCTCTTCTCCAGGCTGAACAGGCCCAGCTCCCTCAGCCTCTCCTCACAGGGCAGATGTTCCAGGCCCCTGATCATCCTTGTAGCCCTGCACTGGATTCTCTCCAGCAGCTCCACATCCCTCTTGTACTGTGGAGCCCAGAACTGGACACAATACTCCAGATGTGGCCTCACCAGGGCTGAGTAGAGGGGCAGGATCGCCTTCCTCAACCTGCTGGAGACGCTCTTCTTAACGCACCCCAGGATCCCCTTGGCCTTCTTGGCTACGAGGACACACTGCTGCTTCATGGTCAACTTGTCGTCCACCATGATGCCCAGGTCCCTCTCTGCAGAGCTGCTCTCCAGAAGGTCGGTCCCCAGCCTGTACTGGTGTCTGGGGTTATTCTGCCCTAGGTGCAGGACCTTGCACTTGTCTTTGTTCAATTTCATAAGATTTCTCACTGCCCAGTTATCCAGTCTGTCCAGTTGCCAGAGCAATTACCCATAAAGCAGTAACACCAGACTTCAATAGACAACTGTTGGAGGTAAAACACTGTATTTGCCAGAAAAGTTTCATAAATTTGAGAAAAAAAATGTAACATTTGTTTTAAAAAATATAACTGGAAAAGTTTTGAAATAGACTTTCAGATAAGAAATGAAAAAATCCAGTAATTGGGTCTCCAATGGAAGATAAACCATACAGTTCTGTATGATGAATGAGCACTAAAATTCATAGTCAGAAAATCCATATACAGTGATGCAGTGAAGGACAAGAATGATCCACCTTGTCAAAAGCTGGTAACTCAAGTGAAATGAGAAGTGTGACTTTTGGATTTAGCCACAAGTAAGTCATTAATAACTACAGTGAGGACTGTCTCATAAGAATGACCAGAACGGAACTGGATTGAAATGAGCAGAAATAGATTTAACAAAATAAGGGACAATCTGAGAAAAACAGCTTATTTTAAGGAAAGAATAGAAGGAAGAAAAGGCATGATTAAAATAGAAAATCTAGGAGAAAAGAAGCTTTTAAAAATAGATATTTTCATGGATGATACATACAGGTTAGAGAACACATGCTGAAGCAAAAAAGGGCAAGAAGAAAAAGGAAAAAAGGGAAGGGAATGGAAAAATATAGCATATAAAGGGTTTAGAAAAGAAGTGACATGTCATGCCCAAGAATGAGAAGAAGGGAAAAAGGGAAAGGAACCATGTAGACAAGGAGGAACAAAATTATTAAAGGAAAACTGGATGAAAGAAACAGGATAGGCTATTAATAAAGACAAATAATTCTGACGAAAAGAACAATATGTGAATAAAAAACAGTATGTAGAAACAGTAAGCCTTAGCAACCATCAAGATATACCTATATACAAAACCTGGTAAGTAGCTCAACAAAGGCCCAGGTTGTTTCTTGAATAGATTTCTCTCTCAAGTATACTTCAAAGTAGGATTTCTGCCTCACTTTTTAGATTGGGAAGGAGGAGCTCCAGGTGTGTAAATGTAATATGCATATTAATAGATTAATAGATTTTTCATAAAGTACACATCACAAGACACCCACTGAGGAAAATGCATGCCAGTAATGCCTACCTCGCAGTCCTACATTTCAGGGCATCATATCTGATACAGTTGCTTGCTTTCCACAGTCAACTCTGCTAGCCCTATTTATCCCCTGAATTTAATTGCTACTTACAAAATTTCTCTCTCAGCGAGCATGACCTGATCCAAAGCAGTCCATTTCCCCAGCTAAAGATTTGACGAGTGTTCAATTATACTGGCTTCTGTCAATATTGCTCATAGCATGATGTCCCAGTAGTTAAAAATAGTCGCGTAAATAGAGGTTTAACACAAAAGAGCCTCAGCTCTGTTGTGATGGATTACACTAGCTTTAGGAGAATCTACTATGAACTGCTTGGATAAGATTGGTTATACACACAGATGTTCCTGCTATTGCATGAGCTTGAGGAGAATTCAGAAACTGCCTGCCACTTCTGCACGGGTTTCATATGATCAGATTTAGATGTCTACATGAGACATCTAAATGTCTAAACTAGCTGTCTAAGCTATATTTATTCATTGGAAAGAAACTGATACTTCCTGGGCATGTTTCATTTCATCTAAACCTAGATAGCTAGACTAGATGCGATAACTGTGTTCTAGATGAGCCTATTTCTTTATTTAAACTCCGGAGATGTGTGAACCACAGATCTTTAAAGTTAGGGCAGCTGAATTCCACTTTTTATTTTGGAAGGATTACCAAACTGCATAGAGTAAAGCAAACTGAAAATAGGATGGAAAGAAAACTGGAACAGTTACAAGCTATGCTAGAAAAAAATCTTTCCGGTGATAAGAAGTACAAACACAAATTAAATTCAACTTGTCACGGGCAGAGAAAATTACAGAAATGTAGGAGAGATTGTTCACTCTGATAGAACACGACAATAAGATACTTCAATATTGATAGCTCTGAGAACCTACAGGTAATATCTTTTTGCCTAATATTGATCTGAACTTCACATTTGTACTTATTTAAATTGTTGTGTTGTTTGGCATTAGGTAGAAGAGTCTGGTTCTTTTAAATTTTAAATTCCCTTTCAAACAATTGCAGATAACTATAAAGCTATCATTTATTCTATTTTTCATATGGCTAAATCAGCTCAGCTCCCACAGTCTCTTTTCACAGGAGACATCTTCTTGAGAGGTCTCTGCTAAATCACCTTCAGTTTCTTCACATCCCTCTTGAAGTGGAGACAATATTGGATACATATCCAGCAGCCCCACAAGCAACAGGTAGAAAACCTCCCTTGGTCTTTTGGTCTCATTTCTAACGTAGACAGTACTCAGTGTGTCTCAGCAGCAACTGGAGTTCATTATGGCTTGTATTCAGAGCGTGTTCACAGTAACCCCCAAGTCCTTTTCAGAAGGGCTTCATCTCAGCCAGTATAAAATTTTACCATTTATAGGAGGATCCTTATGGATACAGTACGACATCAGCAATCCAGGTATTGCAGTTGCTAAAAAAAAGTCTATATGCTTAAATAGAGAAGGCAGGTTTGATTGTAGTTCATATATGTGTAAAAATACATGTTTTTATTAGTGAAATCTAGATTTAACTAAAAATGGTTCTCAATCACCATTTCTGCCTTAAAAATGCATGTAAGCCTTCCCCCAAAAAAATGCAGAGATTGTATTTTTTGATTACTTTTATAGATTTAATATACAAGACAGACTGGAGGCTTGCAGATGGATCCTGTATATGTCAGTCAAATACCAGAAAATATATACATCAAAATATCTGCCCAAACTGAGATGAAATACACCAGAGCCACCGTGGAAGATTAAAAAGAGTAACTCTGATTTTTGCAAAAGGCAGCCAGGACAATATAATTCCAGAGCCCACAATCAATGTAAAAGGTGATCTCTGTATTAGATGTTATTTTGCTTAAAATAATCTATACCTAAAAGTACCTAAACTGAAAAGATGAAAGAGCAGGTAAAATTTAAGAGAAGGATTTGGTTAGCCCTATTTTACCTTTGTTACAACTCCTCCAGGCCTACTGTATGGAAGCCCAGGGCTTTCACTGTCTTTCAGTCTTGATCCTGCACTCAATACTGTACTAAATTCATATAAGACACCCCTGACTTCTCACAGATAGAGAATTATTGTGGTTTTTGTCTCCCGGTTTCATTTGGTAGCTCTTTCCAATCCCACTCCCACTGCAGTTCTTGCCTTTCTTTTTCTAAAAGAAAGCCCTAGCCATTATTCCAGCCCTAATTGAAACAATAATCTGTGGCTGATCATAGGACCGGACCATCCTATAATGAAACATTCCTTACCGGAAAGTTCATTATTCCTCAGTTTATCTTGGAAGCCTCTTTCCAGTCCTACAGAGTTCTGCGCTTTCTCTGTATCTTAACACAATTCCTAGATTGAACTCTAGATCTAGGTGCCCCTGACTTCACCTAGTTGGAAAACTCCTCAGGGGCAGGTTCTTCTGGCAGTATCCCCTTACCAAATCAGTGGATCTTGGACTTCATGTTCTGGCTCTGGGCTTCCTCTTTCTTCTAAACCAAATGAAAGGCCTGGTACTGAAAGTAAAGATCTGTGAATAATGCTAGGACAGAGATGTTCCAAAAATTAAGATTTTTTGGATAGGAGTTATTTTGGCAGCTGGGTGTTCATTGGGGTTTCCCTTTCCAGTCTCACTAGACCTGAATTCATTTTACTAGCCAGTAGGCAGAATTTTCAGATTAGGGTTAGGGTTGAAAGAAAGAGAAAAGCCAGATTTTGGCTCGGGACTGAGCAACCTGCTCTGTATGACTCAGGCTGAGCAAAGGGGCTGGACTAGATGATCTCCAAAGGTCCCTTCGAAGTTCAACAATTCTGTAATTCAGAATAATGCTGCTGTAAAATTTGGATTCCTCAAGATTATGATCTGTGTAGTTTTATTTTACTTAGGAATCATGACATTTTGTCATAATGTTAAATTTCTAATTGCAGGTTTTCTTGTAAATAGTGATGAGAATGCATTTAATCAGTATTCATGGAGAAAATCATAATTTATTTAAATACAGTTTGTCCAAATGAAACAAAAAAATTATACCAGACTATCACTATTTAACAAGTTTGAATTTCTAAACTGTGTATTAGAAGTAGATACTTTTTGTTATTACATATTTTACCAAGATACTTTCTCTATGATTGACAGGTATCTAGTCCTTTAACAAATTAAAATAGACTCACCAGATTTGCCAGTTTGCTAACATAATAAATAAATAAATATGTTCCTTGAATATCTATGTAGCAATACACAGCTGATTAGTAGCTTCAGGAATTCCCTGTTTCTTTGTTCCTTCTTTCTTTATTTTATGAAGGTTTTGTTATTGTCAACCCTTTTTCTTCTGTAGAATTAGAATTAATTAGAAGTCAAATTGTTTCTCTAGAGTGTATTAATAAATTGTACTGTGAAATTTTGTATTATAGCTTCTTCTCCATAAAGGATCTTTTTGTTGTCATTTTTGTTTTTTTTTAATTTCACATGATTTTACTGTGTCAAGTTTAGTAATGAGAATATTTTTGAGATATATGAGTGACTAATTAAAATTATAGTATGTACAGAGAGCTATCGTATATCATGGAGAGGAGAAACAGACTTACAGAAGATCATTCTGTGATCACCTTTGATATGTGGTCTTACCTAAAAGGCTACCACAGTTTATGGAAGTTTTTCCATCCACTTCACTTGAATCAGTCACAAACCTGTGTAAAATAAATATTTCCTTTCTGTCATATTGGTTAATGCCTAGACTTTCCAGTTCTGTGCTGGTAATTTGATGTTCCTGTGTAACTCAATATCGAATATTGGGCATGCACCATTATCTACCTCAATGACATGGCACCCATAATACTACTGTAACTTTTTTATAGCACTTAAACTTCTTATGTCAATAAACTTTTTTAAAAAGTTTATTAAAATTTTTGTGGTACATTTAAAGAATCCTTTTTATTCTCTCAAGTAGGATTTTACACAAAGCAACACATCTTTTGTTTCAGGTTGGCAGAAACTGATGAAAATGCTTTTTGACTGCATCACATCACACAGACACACATATGTCCTTACTTATCTGAAGCAGAAAGGAAGGGTTTTTTTTCTTTCCTTCTCTCATCCCTGCAAGGGACCATGCCAGTCTTGAACTGTAGGGCTAGCACAAAACATTAGCATTTCCATGACCATTTTAACTAAACGCCCAAGAACAAAATCTCTTTTAGTTCTTCCTGTCTTTATCTCTCTATATAGCCACTGCCTATGCTTACCTGTTGGAATATGACTAATCTTATCTACTTTTATACTTCAAAGCTTAATGACTACTCTAACTCTAACTTCCAATCTAAGAGATTCAGCCAAGCTTTTACAGTCACAGACTTTTTCCATGCAAAATGAATATCCTTCTGGAGGTGTTTACCTTCCTCGGTTGCTTATAGAAGGAACCTGCCTTTCTAAAACCCAGAACGATCTTTAAATCAGCTGTCATTATGCACCCATTCTTCATCAGTCATTCTCCCATGGTTGCATTAGCCTAAAGTTACTACCTTGCTTGGAGCTTTTATATATTTATAATATATATTAACATGAAAATATCTGTCTATTACCTGGTATCCTTCTAACTCATCTTGTGCTTTTCAATTCATTCTTAAAAATACGATACAAAATAACAGACTGAAAGCTAAAATAATATATTCAAGGACATGTTAACATGCAGCATATGCTTTGGTGTTATCATGCAGTGCAGGAAGAAGAGTTTTGGTTTGTCTGGGTGAGAAAGGGGTGTTGAAAAATATCAGGATTTCAGACGCTGTAGAAAAAGAATGATTAATGGAACTAGCCTGTGGAACATTTCCAAGGAAGAATATGTTCTGTAAAGAAGTTTAAATACAGCAGACATTGCATACAAATGTACATTTATGAAACAGAGAAAGAACAATAAAAGGAAAACAGAGATACGGAGGAAAACAAAACTCTAAAAGGATAACAAGGAAGAAAAGAAATAGCAAGAGAACTAAGGGTTGGCAACTTTTATTTCTTGCAAATTTAAGAGGGAAAAAAATAACTGTACATTCAGGAGGACAAAAACAAGAACCTATATTGGATAAAATATCTTTGTTTCTCTCTTGTTTTCCAGGAATAAGTCAAAATATAGGATAATAGAAAATCTTTACCAGTCCTAATTAGGACTTCTGTTTTGGCCAGTGAACAATTTATGCTGAGAGTTCAAGAAAATGCTGCTTTTTTTTTTCTTTAATGAAGTACTACATATCTGCTAGAAAGACTGAAATTAATGAAACTACTGCTCAAGTTCTAAAAATACATACTCCTGTTTATATATACCCACATACACAACTCGACAATCCGGAAAATAAATGCTTATTGGCCATAATATAAAGTCTAAAGGACACATTATTTTCTAAGTATCCATTCCAGGAAACAAATCCAAAACAATGGCTTATTGTTTTGAAAAGAAACTGACTAAATATAAAGTTTAAGAAAGGTACATGTCACTAGGTCTTACAAAGACTTTAAGCAACAAGTAGGTGACGAGATAAATTGGCTGCCACTCCTGTCAGTGCAATATCTACACTAAAAACAATGATTCAGGGAGTGTCAGTCTTGCTTAGCAAGTAGAACCATAAAGAAATCCCCCAGTGTGACAATTTTCCCATTAACACTAAAGATCATCTGGGATCTCATTAGTAATACACTGATATGTAGAGCATATGGAATGTGCAATGGTAGTGAAGCTAACTAAATTGTGAAGGGGGTGAGGCAAGTGTCTATTTTATACTCTTTTGGAACAGATTCCAAAAATACAGCTTTGACAACAGGCATGACAAGAGAAAAGATACGAAGATACAGTTAAATATGGAAAAGGGAGTAGTGGCTCATGAAAAGAATGACGTTTGGAAGGAATGACTTCAATAAAATTCCTCTAAACATGTGAAGTCAGTCTTTTTTATATTTATTTTTATTTTTTTATTTTATTATTTTTTATTTTTGTCTAATCTTTCCTGGGATAGCTTCAGTTAGGTGAGGATAAATCTGAAAGCTAATTGGAAAACAGCAGTCTGACACAGCAGCTTTGATATGAAGGTGTCTATGCTTTAACATCCACAAACCTCCCTCCATCTTCTCATGCTCAGATTAAAATGACTGAACTGTCCAAAAGAACAGAATAAAAATTACTTCAATAACATGGACACAGGATATCTGGGAAGCAGAAGCATATGTTCCCATCATCTCCAATTATCTGTCACATTAACTTATGTTCTGCTTAGATAAAGCAGATATGCCACATACTATGACCCAGTGCTGTGAGCGTAACAAATCCATCTGAATAGACTCCTGTGTCTTGGTATCACAAAAGATTTTCTATAAAAATAGCATTACTGAAAGTGTTTATTCTATTTTTATTTTACATTTGTAAAGTTTTATGCTTTAGGGAGATTTCACGTAATTCTTCTGCGTTCATCAAAAGGTTTAAGATGTATGACTGTCTTCAGTTCTTTTTGCTTTCAAGAGATTTTTTTAAACAAAGCTCTGAAATAAATTCCTAATATCCAGCTTGATGGATCACACTATGAATCTGGAAACCTGAGCCCCTTTTAATATACCTTTGATTAAGAAAGAAAATGCACTCAAAAGTTAGGGGGAGGAGAAGTTGCTCATAAGGTTTAAAAAACAAGTACAAAAGCCAGAGTTGAATCGCAGAATAGAACTTTTGTTAGCTACCTGATACATTCTCCCATAACCCCATTATCAAAACACCTAACATTCTCTAGTGAATTTACCAACATTGAACCTGTAATAAGGGTTACTGCAAGAGATATTGATAGTCATTCAGATAATAAAGTAAAATGAAGGCAAGGAAGTCTTCGATTTATAACAGAGACTCCAAGGTACAGAGATAGTGTAAAATCCAACTAAACTTATATATGTAGGTAAGCTCAGACTCCAAGCGGTGCATAGCTGACTATGTTACAGATTTTCTTTTGCGATATAAGCCTAAAAGAAAAATTGCTCACAAAAATGAGCCATACTCATTCCCACTAAGAATTATTTAATTTCAATACGATAGTCTGAATGATTACTTTTCCCTAGTTGATCTATGTAACATTCAAGGCCATATCTTGCTCATTTAACTAACACAAAACACTTCCAATTATTAATTGCAAATTATTTATAGTTTATACTTTCAATGGCAACCTTAATGCCAGAATTTCCTAACCTTTCAGTGTTTTTCCTTAGCAGCTAGAACTTTTGAAGCATTTTACAGTTTCCCAAATTTTTAAAAGCAGTGTATAGGGGGAAAAAAAAGTAAAGAAAATCCCATCACGTATGCTACATGAACTCTTTTTCTTAATGTGCTGACAATCTTTAGACCCAAGGCCTTTCTCACACCAGCTCCAAAGCTATATAGCTTCATCTGTGGAGTGGTTACACTCTATGCAAAAGAACCATTAAAGAAGATGAGATATCTCTGTTGCAGTTTGAAGCGGCGGGGGCGGGCAATTTTGGTAAAAGCTGATCCATTCCAGCTGATCCGCAAAGGTTAGAGGGACTGGGGGCAGCTGGACTTATCTCTTACAGGGATACCAAGTACTGTGATAACTATAGGACTGACTCTGGCAGTACTGGATTTGCAAACAGTCTGTCAACTGTAGGTCCAATCGCTTTCCTAGGAGCGAATCGAGTTCACAAATAGTGTGATCAACTATGGGTCTGACTCTGGCAGTATCAGGTTAACAGTCTGTCGATTGTAGGTCTGGCCGCTTTCAAAACAAGTAGTCAAATTCTCAAATAGCATGATTTATTCAAATGCAACATTTACAAAGCAGATTTTGGGTGTCAGTACGGGAAATTCTCTACTAAACTGTGGTGTTCTTAACTAGTGCGTAGCGTACAAATGCGCAATCATCACGCGCCCCAGACGATGGGAGAGGGTTCTCAACCTCAAAGAATCTCCTCAGGCAGCATCCTGCCCCAAGGGGAGGAAAAGGGTTCAGCCAGTCAACTGATCCAGAAGTTGCGATGGAGTCTTCCCTCTCCCTTCTTCCTTCTTCACTCTTCCTTCTTCCTCCTTTCCTCTTCCTCCTTCCCTGGTTCTCCTTTTATATATTTTCTTTTACATTTAGAGGGAGCTTGAATGACTCTATTCATACTTACTTTCCTTACTGATTGGTTTAAAAAGTCTCCCAAATTAATCAAAAATATAGAGAGCATGCTCATGAGGAGTAGTCGTTCCTTGGAAGTGGGTAATAGGGCTGTGTATTGGTATTATAATGAGGTTAGAATGAGGAGAAGTTTGAACAAAGTCCATCAGAAGAGACTCATCTGCCACCATCGTTGGCCCAGCCCCAGCCACCTTATCATACTATGCGGCTTATCAGCTGCATGGTACAACCATGTTGCCACCTCTGCAGGGTGGCACCTCTACTACAGAGTTTGGCTGCGGTGTCTTCTCTCCGCCCCACACTCCATTCATTCATCACCTGCACCGCACCATCAGGTTACCACCTCCATAGAGAAGCCAACAAAGATTGGCCGTGGTGTCTCCATTCTGCTCCACTCTTCGTTTACTCTTATTAGTGTGTGCTAGGAGGACAGACTGTGTTGCCAAGAGAATGGCAGAAAGTAGATTCTGTATATACCAACCATCCTGGAAGGGGTAACAGTGTCTCACCTTAAGCAAGCCTCTGTAATGCCATGACTTCTGTTAGCCCTACTTTTTCTCTAATTTCCTCTTTATTGAGCAAATTTCCACAATCTGCCTCACCATTGGATTTTCACAGTTGTTAATGTGAAGCCTTTCCCTAAGATGTAACAATTTCTGGATCCTAACCTGAAATGGAAATGGATTATAATGGTGAGAGACTTTTTGCTATTTTCTTCGCCTTCCATGGTTCTCAGTGTCTCACATTCTTCAGTCTCAAGTTCTGGTTTCTCCTTTTTTTTTTTTTTTTTTTTTTTTTTTTTTCCTGAAACAAATGCATCCCAGTCGTGCTTCTCCAATTACTCTAAGATCTAAAATCTAATTACTCTTTTCAGTATAAAGCAAGATTTCATTCCTCTGAATTCACACCAGGTAAAGGCCATAATACCTTTTTTTTTCAACAAGCACCACAAGCAGTGGCAACTGAACACCAGAGGTTCTGCCATTATACCACTCACTATTTACTGCAAGTGGATATCAAGCATGCCAGTCTTCATAGATAATAAAGAGTGACTGTTCAAGACAGAAACACTTGAGCATATTTTGTTCACATAGAGTCTCCAAAAGGATTGTCAGACTAACCAAATCTAAAGTGAGCATATAAGAATCAAGATTCTTCAAGGCTTATTGGCTTGTGTGAATTTTTTGTTTGTTTGTTTGTTTGCAGATGTTATATTCTTCTAGTCATAAAGAAATTATACCTGCTTCAAAATCTAATAAAGTAAAAGTTTGCTCATGAAGAAATATGTAAAAAAGTGTAAAAGTCACACAATAGAAGCAATTTATCTTTCTTATCTTTTAGTAACCTTAGTCTGAGAAACAACATCCATTCCACTGAAAATGTTTGTTTGTTTGTTTTCAATTTAACATCTAAGAAAAATATCCAGCATAAAAAAACTGTTCAGTCAGGTCATAAAGTTTGACAAAACTATATGCATTGAAAATGTCAAATTGCATTAAGTAGCATATTACCATTAACAACATGCATACCAAAAGAGAATATATATGGGAAATACTGACATAGTGCACCTTGAAAAGGTTGTTTTACTTAAAATTTCATGTTCCCAGTTCCCCATCAGATTCTCTTTTCACTGTGCTAACACCTAAGTAAGTTATCACCTGTTGAAAAACCAAAAAGGTCTATGAGGGTTCTGCTGCTGCATGAATGAAGTGAGCTGCTACTACATCTGTGCTGATATCTATGAGTTATGCATAAGGCTAAGCCAAAGATGCTCCATTTATAATGCTGCAGGACTTCATTTTACAGAAAACTTCAAAATAAAGACTTCACAGTGTTAAAACTTACTGTAAAACTCAGTGGAATTAGTATAATTAACCTGTTAACAAAGGAAAAATAAAGTCAAGCTTCCTTTTCATCAGAAAACTAGTAAATTGAATAGTTACTTCTTAACAATTCAATAATTTTTGTTTTGTATGTATCTGAAAATCATTGAAGATAAAAATGCTAGAAATTTGCTATGCATCTAATTTAAGCTTTCTACTTGTATGAATAGTTATGAGCAGGCATTACACTTTTCGTCCTGCTTTTCTTCAACTTATAAGAAAGTTCTATTAATATTTCTTTTTGAAAAGGTTCCTACAACTCTGCTTATGAATTTGGATATGCACCTGCTCATATAACATCTCTTCAACCTGAAAAACTGGTATGAAAAATGCTCTGATTTCAGAGGTAATATGAATAATGTAATTTTTAGGCCAAATTGTTAGTGTCCTAAATCTGGTCTCTATTTTTACTTTATGCCACTTAGATGTCTAAGTACATAATGTGAAAACAGAGTTGAACTTAGGCATCAAGTTATTATGTATGCATAATCAATTACAGTCATAGGCACATAGAAGTACAAAAATGTTAAAAAAGTGTCTTAAAAAACAGTCTATCTCTACTGTTCTATCCCCAGATTTTGTTCCCCCACAAATTTTATCTACATATGCAGTAGTATAATATCTGATCATATGTATCTTATCTAAGAACCAATTTGTTATACATTCATTTTACAAATGCACATATTTGCATTTTATAATCTCACACCCCAGTAAAGGTTATCTTAAAGAAGGTACAAAACTATATACTTTAAGACAATACATTCATTAGATTTTGAACTATGAAAAATGTATCTATTATTGCTGGCAGTGTGCTGTCTTAAAACCCCCCATTCTGATCTGATCAGGTTGAATGAATGAATGAATGTCAGGAGACAATCTGATGCAAAGTGTAATCACTTTACTACTGTCAAAGAAACAATCACAGCTCACAGCAGCTTAAAGTTATTTCTAGATTCACACTCATTAAACTTTCAGTAGCATAATGGGCTGCAAATTTTTCTATACCTGTTCAATATTCAATCGTATTAAGCCATATCCAAATTCTGTTGGCCAAAAAAAAAAAAAAAAAAAAAAAAAAAAACAGACAAATCAAAAAATTCTGTGGAAACTTTGAAAAATAAAATGAACAATGGGAATTATAGGAGACATTTAAAATGTCCAATCTTTTTTTTCTGCTTTGCCCACAGTTATTTCTAGAATGTAGTAATTTGGTTGCAAAAACCATGGAATTGCCTCTGTGAGTATTTTTTTTAATGTAAAAAATAGAAATAATAATAGAATTGAAAAGAATAATTCAAAAATTATCCTTCCTGATTCACAATTCACAGCAATATTCTCAGATATTTAAAATACATAATTGCCTAATTGACAATAAATTGCTCTAAATCCCTAGATAACATCCAGATCCTGTTTCACTATTATGCGCAATAATATGATGCAAATGGCTGTACTTAACCTCTTTGACATTCGGAATAGGAGTCTCTGATGTAAGATGCTAACGCAGCATTTCTTATTGCTTGGTGACAGGAGCTTCTTCACAAAAGATTTATTATTTATTGATGTCACCAATTTCTGTTGAGAAAACTGACAAAAATGACAAGGCCAGTGCTTAGTTTGATCTCCTATATGATTCAACTTGATGACTATTCTGATTGTAACCCTAAAAGGATATTAAGTAGGAGATTGCTCCCCAACCCCCCCAACGTCACCACTTCTGGTTGTGTTTTCTGGTAATTTCAATTACCAGAAAAATCTGGTAATGGAAAATATTGGATCAGAACAATACAAATATTTAGAATAAAATTAATTTTAAGTACCTTCCTTGTCTCTTTCCTTTGTTTCTCAGAATTAACTATTGTATAAATGTTTTCACTTGGTATTAATTCTTGCAGGAAAGAATCCTATCTTACTAATCTTTTTTAGAGAACTATTAACCATTGACACATGGTTTTGTAAGACACTGATCTTAGTAAGCTATATTATCTATAATACCTCTGTGCCTAGAAACATAGCTATTGTTTTCTTTGGATCCTCTATCATCATCCCACAAAGGTCTTCTCACAACAGAAACATGACTGAACTCCCATTTAAAAGCCAAAGGCATTGGAAAGGGATTTGGGAGTCCTGGTTGACAAGAAGTTAACCATGAGGCAGCAATGTGCCCTCATGGCCAAGAAGGCCAATTGGATCCTGGCCAGCATTAGGAGGAGTGGTGCCAGCAGGTCGAGGGAGGGGATCCTCTCCCTCTTATTCAGCTCTGGTGAGGCCGCACCAGGAGTAGTGTGTGCAGTTCTGGGCTCCCTGGTGCAAGAAGGACATGGAGCTTCTAGAGAGTGTCCAGTGGAGAGCCATGAAGATGGTTAAGGGACTGGAGCATGTATCGTATGAGGAAAGACTAAGCTAGCTGGGCCTGTTTAATCTGGAGAGGAGGAGGCTGAGAGGAGACTTGATCAACATGTAGTACCTGAGAGGTGATTGTAGGCCCCTCTCCTTAGGGGCTGGTGACAGGACGAGGGGTAACGGGTGTAAGTTGAAACACAGGAAGTTTAATCTGCATATGAGGAAGAACTTCTTTACTGTGAGGGTGACAGAGCCCTGGAACAGGCTGCCCAGGGAGGATGTGGAGTCTCCTTCTCTGGAGATCTTCCAAACCCGCCTGGATGCCACCCTGTGCCACATGCTCTGGGTGTCCCTGCTGGAGCAGAGGGGTTGCAATAGCCCTCATTTTTAAACTGAGGGTTCTTTCATATTGAGAGTTTTACAGTCGAAGTAAGAATATGTAGTAGTATTCAACAAGAAAACAGTAACTGGATTTTGAAGAATGGAATGTAAATTAAAAGCCACAGAGTAAGTAAATCAGTCAGATTGTTTTCATCTGAGATATATGCTATCTTGAAAACAGTAGGCTGAATACATGGCAAAACAGTATCATTTTTGATCTACTAAACGTATTTGAAACTGAAGTCTGTGATCTTCAGATATTTTATTTGTAAAATTAGCTTAATTACAATTACTTACTTTGTGTCACTGTGTTGCTGTTGTGTCATTGTGTCATTGTGTCATTACTTTGTGTCATTGTGTTACATGTTGCTGTTAAACTTGTTATTTCCATTAATTTAGAGTGCCATTAGATACTAATATTAGGGGCATGGTGACAGTAGAAGTTTCCTTATTTATTCAGTCTCTAATCTGTGCACTAAAATTTGATGACTGATCCACTCTTCTATGTGGGGTCAAAACGCTGGGCTGTCTACACTGTGTTTGTAGACTGCTGGGGGAAAGAAGGAAAAAAAAAAAGAGATTTATTCAACTATATCTTAAGTGGAAAAAAATAGAATGCTTATGCATGGAATATTTAAATTGGAAAAAAAAAACAACAAAAACATGATAATAAATCTATCAAGGTGCCATGCTGTTTAAAATTAGGTGGCTGTACTGCTGTCTGAAGAAAATAATTTATAAATTCAAAAAAATCACAGAGTCATGGAGGTGGGAAGAGGAGATCCTCCAGTCAACCTCCCTTCTCAAAGCAGAGCTGATCAGGCCAGGCTGCTCAAGGCCGTATCCACCTAGCTTTGAATATCTCCAGAAATGGAGACTCCATAGGTTCTCTTGCCAACCTTTCCAGCATACAGCCTCACAGTGAAGAAACATTTCCTGAGCTTTAACAGAATTTCTTGTATTTCAATTTGTGCCCATTGCCTGTCATCCTGTCAGTCCAAGCTAAACAATCCCAGCTTTTGCAGGCTGTCCACGTAGGTATGATGCTGCAAGCCCCAGTCGTATTTGTTGTCCTTTGCTGAACATGTAGGTCCATGGTCTGGGCCCAGCACTCCTGCTGCGGTTTTCCCAGTGCTGAGGAGAGAGCAAGGCTCCCCTCTCTTGCCCCGCTAGTGATGCTGCTCCTAGTGGGCCCAGAACACTGCTGGCCACTTTTGCCACAAGGGCACATTGTTCAGTTTGTTGTACCTCAGCTCCTTTTCTACAAATAAATTAAAAATTAACTTCCATCTTCATCATATGTCTCTTAAATTTTTTTCATAAAAGTATAAGATTAAATTTTAGAGGACATTCCTATATTCTTACTTCAATAAAATTTCTGTTGGGGCTTATTTTTCCCTATGTATTTTAATTATAAGGATAGGTGGATTAAATGTTAACAAGGACACGGTTAGTTTAAAACACAGAAAAGGGTCTATATAGTCTACTCTGTTAACCGTTTTTTTATCCAATGTGTAGTAATTCAAGTAATATAAATAGAATATTGACAGGACAAGACTTGTGTGACAAGTTGTGAGAAATCACAGCAAATTACCAACCTACTTAATATGAAGTATCACAAAGACTGATTGCAGCAGTTTACTTGCCCTGTTCCACATTTGTCTGTGTCTTCTTTTGATTGTGCAGCTTGTTTATGGGTTTATCATTACAGTTCCAGAACGCTTGATCTATCTTTTTCAGCTTGTACAGAGTAGCTGCTAAGCTAAACATTATTGTCATATAATCAATGAAACTTTGTCAGTAGTCTTGCTTTTTGTTCAGCAATAACTTGAACTAGGCATATTGTTTGCATGCAATGAGTCTATTTTTGATAGATGAAACTATTTCTATTTTCCACCTTTACCACAAATGGATAATGAAAATAAAGAACAATAGAACAATGAAGAAATCATGATAGAATTTGTTCAATTGGAAATAATTTTATGAGGCGTTAATCACTACTTTTGAAAACAGTTGCCCAAATCCTTTCATTTGTGATTTCACAAGCAAACCTGTGGAATCGAGATGAATGTGGAAGAACGTTTTGCCCTTAAGTCTTCAAAATAATCAGCTTTGTAATCAGGATAACCTGAAGAGCTAGCAAAGGGAACTGCCATTTTCTGACAGAAAACCACTGGGAAATGGAATTACCTGCTTGATGGTTAATGGGTATGTACCTCAAATTTTAGCATCTGGTTGAGAGGACAAATACTTAAATACATGCAAAAAATGGGCAGAAAAGTTGAAAAATGAATCAGCTTTGTAACAGATGACAAAGAAAGTAATGCAGTAAGAATTAGGAAGAGTTTTAGAAGAGGTTCACCTTTGGTCTTGTATAAACGGAGCAACAGGATATCCTGTGATAATAGAGGGAAACTGATCTAGTTCCAAATGAAGAAAAACTAGAAGCATAATGTAAATGAGTGACAGATAAATGAACATTTTTAAAATTCTGAGTGCTGAAATGAACCAAAAAGTATGTAGAGAGAGGATAAGGAATAGAAGGTATGTAGGGAGTAAACAAGAGATGTATGGATTTCAGCTTTATATTTTTTACACTCATGATCGTCATGAGGACAGATTCCTTGTGTGATGTGCTTTGTTCTCATTATATTCTTTGTTGAAGAAAAAAGATCAATACCGCATGCATTTTGCAAAACAAGTGTAGCTATAGATGGCTGTGGAAAATATAGCTAGTCTAAAGACAACCATTAGATCACTGTCTTTTTTATTAAATTTGCAATACCTTGTTCTCATAATAAAGATTACAGCAATATCAGATATACTGTGCCTTGAATCCATTCCTATAACAATAGTTACAGTGAAAAAAAAAACCATACTGACAATGTATTTTAAAAGCTCAGTCTTTATCATAATTGGGAAAATGAAATTTTGCATTCTGTCCCACGTTGCCAACAACCTGATATTCTGTTAAAAAAAAAAGGCACAACTGCAAGAACTGTTCTATGTGAACCAATTTATGAAATCACAACAAATTTTGTTACGTGCTTCTGAGGGCTAAAAAGTAATAATTAAAATGAAATGAAGAAAAATGGAACATAGAATGCTTAAATTAAGAAAGCTAATAGTGATATCCACAAAAACATAGCTAAAAGAATAATTCCAGAAACACTGAAATACTATAATGTAGACTTCAATTTTCATCTAAACTCAGCCAAAAGACTTTCAGTAATTTTAGTCAGAGTGAGATCTGACTAACCGATCATAAATTTTTTAACCATTAAAATGCCTTTTTATATGCTATTTATGTTGATATAATTCTGTTAATTTCCTTCACATCTAAGTAATTCCTAGTTAGTGATTGAATATATTACAGTTACCTGTAACTAATCTAGATGCTGACTCTTATGTCAAATTAAATGCTTTATGAGAATCACTAGCACTTTATCACAACTACCAACAATCAGAATATAAGCCTTGAGACTATTCTTAAAGTCTTAAACTGGAAGACTCCTAATCTACTACCTTGTAGATTTGCATAAGCCTTTAATTGCAGGGATCAAACAAAATAAGAATTTATTAGGTTTGACAGGATATATTG
This sequence comes from Tinamus guttatus, assembly GCF_059628265.1. NCBI lineage: Eukaryota > Metazoa > Chordata > Aves > Tinamiformes > Tinamidae > Tinamus > Tinamus guttatus. The sequence goes on along the minus strand of NW_028288552.1, from coordinate 2,174,982 downwards.
CAAACGCCCCTTGAGATTTAGGATGCCACCAGCTTAAATAGTATTTAGTAATTTTAGTAATAACAAAAATCCTTTCATATTATTCCTGTTTTGTCCTGTAGTAAATCTGCAGTGATTTCGGACACCTTTTATACTATCTCTCTCATAAAAATACCTGATGCTACAACATTTCCCGTTCTCAAGACATCTGACCTGATCTCAGCCAACTGATCAATTGCCACATAACTGTGTCCATCTTACTAATTACAGTAAAAGCAAACAATATAGTGAGGCACTCTTGTCCTGCAAGTTCATCTAATTATACCTAACACTTTATTCCCCATTTCAGCACCCCAGAATAGTTTTCAGGTTCTCACAATGACAAGGTCCATATTCTAAATGTAAACCTTGTAATTAATTAGTACCTGTTATTAAATAATTAGTTAACTGTTATTCTGTAGTCATTTATATTGATTTTGTTTTTGCTCTCTAGCAGAGAAATACAAGTAATCTATTTTTTTTTACATTCATTAGTGTTACTTGATACTCACTATTCTTAAAGAACTCAGATTTTAGCAAGAATTATTGTGTGCCTGTATTAAAAATGCCGCAGTTCCTCACCTGTGCCCTGCAGATAACCCTGGTTTATTTTGCAACAGCAACACAGTCCCTTTAGCTAAGATTTTTATCCCCTTCTTCCTCCACTCTGCCAGTTATTACAGTGTAAACACAGAAATTTCTCAAGTGTACTTGCCTTTCATGATAGAATACTCTTTGCGCATATGCTGCTGGCTTGGTATTATGCTGGATTCTTGGCACTATCTTAAGACTAATGACTCACTTTGGCATAAAATTGAGTGGAATACTTACCTGAGTATTATTACTAATAGATCAGACTATGATGCAAACACAGATGACACCAAATCTTCTGGATTTCCAATATATATTTTTTAACACTGTGGTTCACTGTCAGCGAAAGAGTAATACTCAGTCTAATTATATTGGCTTGCACTGCAGTAGCTTGAGAATGCTCTGGAGACCTGGAGAAATGTTGAAAGCGGCACAGGTTTCTGAAATAAAACATCTATGATCATATTTCAGTAATAAAATACTGCAAGCTACAGAGCAGAATGTAGGAACCTGCATCTTACAGAAGCACATCTGTCTTTCATTATGCAGGGCACTCGTCACCCAACCAGTGACAAGAAGTCAATATCCTATTTACTTTTTACTCCGAAGCATTTGCAACCTAGAATCATCAGTTTCATCTATGATAAAATTGGCAATTGATGTCAATTATCTTCTTAGCATTATTTTCCCTTACAAATCAAAAAGGAAAATATTAAAATACTTTTTATTTATGTGAATGTCATTTTCTTATTTAGACATAGTAGATGAGTTGCCTTTTTAGTATAAAATAAAAAATGGAAGCTATTATTTAATGAAGGGCAGTATCCACAAAACAATGTAAGCATGGGTTTTCACAATCGTTTTCAAATTGCCTCTTCACAGTCATTTCCTTAATTTTTAAACATGTTTTCTCCAAGTTATCTTTCCCAGTGTTACTTGAAAGGTCCTAACACTTCAGTCAAATACATTTGTTACTTGAAACAATATGTTAAAAAGAAATAGCAAAGAGAAGCAGAGGCACACCTTGACTTTAGACTGTGACAAGAAACAAAATGAGAGAAAGTAAGTACCATCTTTAGAGAGCCATCTCTGCAGTATAAAATGTGATTTTTTTAAGCAGTTGTCTTAGCCCTCTGTGGTTGCCAATGAATGACAATTGTTTAACTTCAGACACTTAGACAAATGAAAATCCATTGAGCATTAGTTTCAGAAACTTGCTTAACTTCATTTCCATGGCGTCAGTAAATACCAGAAAAAATCAGAACCTTTCAGGAATACTTAATACCATCAGAACTGAATATAAATCAATTTTTTTTAATTATTATTAATAATTTGTAAAGACAGACTGGAGTTGACACCCCAAGATACCGATGCTGAATGAATAACAAACTCAAAACCACTAATGATTATTAAGCATAGCAGTGAACAAAAAATGTCTTGGGAAATCCTTCACCTGCTGATTGCCATCAACTGGAAAGTTAGTAAAACTTCATACCTAACCTCTTTCTCAATCCCTTTTTTTTTTTTTTTCTCCTGAAACACCAAATAGTAGCTTGGCTTGGAGGAAGGCCCTAGGAAGGACTTCTGATCTGATCATGTATAAATCCTTTTGTTTTCTTCTCTTGTCTTATTCTGATCATATTCTGCATCACATAAGGATGCAACCAGATCGCAGATGTAAATAAATTCTAAAGGGCAAATCATAAAATGATATAAAGTATTTGATACCATGTTTAATGTTAAAGAGAAAAGAATATGCTTCTAGATAAATATTAAGAACACTTCCGAGGTAGGTGGAAATCTTACAATCCAGTCTCAAAGAAATTCAAAACAGACTGTAATAGCATTTTAAATAATTCAGCATGAAATTATGATCTGAATAATTCTAGTCATTGAACTGCTCATCATGGAATTTCATAAACTTGCTAAATGCTTATTTTTAATCATAAAAATTCTTTGTGTGCCTACAGTTCTCCATTGCACCAATACAATCAGCAATTTCACACAGGCAGCTAGACACACCTCTCTAACAAAAGCCTACTGAGTCCTGAAGCAAAAGAGGACTACGTATGTCATGTGGCTCACATATGACAATAATATGCTGACAGACTGATCTATAAATTTTAATATGCAAGCTAAATCCCACTCCAGATGAATAAAAATTTGGTATTGCTGCTCCAACCACAATTTGCCAAGTCGTAAGTGAAAAATCTGTAAGCAAAGAAACTGTTTTTAAAATATGCCTTTTCTGCATCAAGGTCATGTATTTAATAGGCTTTGAGAGGCACTGTGATACTGTTTGATTTTTAATCTTCTCAACATATTCTATGTGTGGAAAATGTGAAATTGCTAAATAAACTTTACCATAGAAATCTTTTAAAATTAAAATAACAAGTTTTCAGCTGCAGAACATTACAAGGCGAACAGGCTTGCTTTACTATGACAGGTTTTGTCTTATGAAACTGTGAAAAAGTAATATGTATTTAATATTTGTACTGTATTAATAGTCAGAATTTGCCAAATATGGAATCAAAGTCCCACTGAACAAGTACATCACAACCAAAGTAATTCCTCTTCAGATAGTTTTAGATACTAAAAATCAGTAGTATAATCATGTGTTCAGTCATACTTGCATCTGATTACAGAACTCTAACAACTTTATGACAAACTCAGGACTAGCAAAAGATACCAAAAAATTCATAGCTTAAACAAAAATTGAGTACATGAGCATTCTAGAATGTCCAGATTTTATTTAGATCTGAAGAATGAATCCAAAAACTTCTTGAGTTTTCTTTTAAATGTATACATGTACAGCTCAGACACTTTCAGGATGTGTCATTCATCAGTCTTTCTCATAATCTCGTAATAATCTCTCTCATAATCTATCTACCAAATTCTTACCTAAGAATATACCTTTGCAAACACTATCATGAACTCAGTAAAGGTTCTTATTGGCTCACATATATGAATTTATAGAAGTACCTTTTTTTTTCCTGAGTTATTTTGAAATAAAGAATGATGGTGTTCATGTAGTAGAATTTCCAGTGTCTTTGGCTACACATTCCTGAGTGTGATTAAAGAACTATTTTAAAATCCTTCTGTCACACAGATGGACATCTCACAAGATACCATAGAAGAGATTATTTTAACCTTTAAATGCAGAGACTTTTATGAGACTTTGCTCACACTACAAAAATAAGTGCACAACAAAACAAAATAATCTTTTAGCTCTAGTGTGAAACCTCAGACCCATATTTTTGGAAATAGCTAGACAGATCTGTATTACAGAATCTGACCATTTAATCTGAGACAACTTTAGAGGTGAGGACATAAGGACATGCCTGTGCTCTATCCCTTGAAAGTTAGTTTTCATTTCTTTCAGCTTTTGCATCTACAGATCTAGTTGTAAAAGTGGATCATAAAATAGATTAAACCAAAAAATAAGAAGAAATATAGACTAGAAGTCTGTATCTTGAACTTCTTACTTTTATTGAACTGATAGAGATAGATAGGCTCTTTACTTGTCTAGGTACGTCAGGATTCCATTGTACGACTGCAAAGCATAAGTTAAGCATTAGAGAAATCAATCTACTAAATACCTTGAGGAAACATTAGTAAAACTTCTGAAGGCAACAACATTATCTTAAAATAATCTTAAAACACACTGCAACCTAATCAAGATGTTTCTAGGCACAGGAAGTAAATCTTGATAAACTCAAGCTCATAAAACTCTGGCTTCAGTACTATGTCAATTGTCTCTACAACAATTTGGAATAGCAAATTAGAAAATATAGTTATTAACCCTGAGACTTCCACTCTCGGCTTTTAACTCTCTCTCATTCATGGCTAAGAGAGTCCATCTCTCTTTGTAATAAACTTTACTCCACTTTTTATTTAATTGCTAGGTCACTTCCCCTTAGATGCACTTCATTCACACACATTGTTAATTATATGCATGTTTCTCTATGTATTCTCAAAATTTTCTTTACCACTGTAGTGAAATTGTGAACTTCCAAGGAGAGAGAACAAATGCACAAATCTGTAACTGAGTTCCTAGTGTCCAGGCTTCAGATACTGAAAAACAGGATGCAAAGATGAATTTTAGAATAGCCCATTCAAACCCTGAGTTGACACTTAGCCCTCTGCATTGTGTATTACCACAACACATCACATTCTACTAATGCTCCTATTGCCAGCAGTAATGGCACTAGATCTGCTCCAGTGCTGAAACACTCAGTAGAAAACTTCCAAAACACAAGCGCTTTGAGAGAAACATGAGGTTTTATTCCTCCAATAATTTCTCACATGAAGAAAAGTTGGTCTGGTATCAAGAGCTTCCTCACTAAGCAAACCGCTACTGATTCACCACATCATCTCAGACTTCTCTCACATTATGAATCTTTAATGTTTTGACCTGCAAAACTTTACATCAGACTATCTTTACTGCCTACTCAATAGCACATAGAGGTAAAGCATGGCAAAATAAAAATTTCTATCAAATTATGTGAGTAGTTGATTTTTAGAGAGAAAAAAGGGCAGAAAAAGTTGTAACAAAATATATATATATATTTTAGTTTGATCGGAACTTTGTTTTTGTTTTGTTTTGTATTTTTAATTTACAAAACAAAGGAAAACAAAAAAAAACATATTCTATGAATGGTACAACATATTTTGGTTTCTTATTAAAGAACATCAAAGAGCATTTTTAAGCCAGTGAATTGCTCAAACCTATTGCTTCAGTACTCCTGAATCTATCTTTTTAAATAAGAGAAAGGCTTACATGAAAAATATTCCCTACCTCTGACATCACTGTAACAGGAAAACAGACATGCTCACAATATATGCAGGCAAGGGTGTCTGCACACTGCATGAGGCAAAGAAGAATTTAGGCCTCTAGGTTAAGCTTTTGTTCTTGTAGTCAGAAGAACTATTTGTGTTTGGCAGCAAGCCATACATAAGCAATGGGAATGTAGAGCAGGAATGGAGCCTAGAATTCTCCAAGAGAACAGGCGGAATGTCTGAAAAGTAAGTCTTGCTGTTGAAATACTGTATTTCTATCTCTAATGTATTTCTAATGATTGTATAATTAGCTGTGACTACATACAGTTACAGTTCTTATCACCTTCAGCTTGCCCCTGCAAAATTTGTGGCTCTTGAAAATTTCAAAGCTGTCACTCACTAGCAGAGATTGTGCTTATCTGTGAGCAAGCAGTGTGTTTTTAAAACATTGTGGACATGGTATATATTGATAGTATCTGTCCAAGCATTAAGGTACACAGATAACACAGCCCTTCTGAAAAACTGAAATATATACAGTGAACAAATTTGTCATTTTTTACTCGTGGATTTGCTTTGTTATTGTTGTTCTTATTACTTGTGCAAATAGCACAACACAAACTACTTGGAAATTTTCAAGTGAACGTAAGCAATTTTCAAGATTTAAACTTCACTATCTGAATTTTTTAAATAAATAAATAAAAAGCTAATTGACTTTACTACAATGAGCTTTTCATGAGCAGATGCAACCAGAGGATAAATGGAAATTGCAGTACAATCTGAACTTTAGTGATTGCTATCTGACAAACAGGGTAATAAGGTTATAATATTCAGAATTCTTTCAATAATTGTGACTCTAAAATGCAAAAGAGCAATAATAACAACAATCAATTATTTTGCAAGCCTGGTGATCTAATTTGTATAATAAAGCCTCATAAAATATTCCAGATATGACATCATGATTTCACAATGCAGAAAGCGAACCATATCATTTCTGGAAAGTTGGAATAATTCCAAACACCTAGTGAATTATTACATTATTCAGAAATGCAACAGTGTTTCATGATAAATGTTTCATGATAAATTTCAAATATGCAGTTTCTCTTGTCTGACAGCTTATATGAAATACTATCATACGCCTTAAAATTTGCATGCATTTGTAAATAAAATGCAAAATGCTTCCAACAGTCATACGATCAATGCTTTAGAAATACTGACGATACTGTCATAGTCTCCAGTGTTTGTAATACACCTATCTCTGTTTTTACTTAGGCATCACATGAAGACGAATCTAAACAGATTATGAAGTCCTATTATTTTTACACTCAGAAAAGCAAAAATTGTTCCACTCAGAAAAAAATGTCTACTTTAAGTGTATATATATAAATATATAGGCTATATATAAATATATAGGTCCTAAAACCCAATGGAATAGTTTTAGGATACAACTACACATCAGTTGTTTAAATATCTTCACATATTTCCTTTCTCCATTTTATTATAAGTGCAGAAACACATCTTGTAAATATTGTGCCACTGAATTCACTGTATTGGCCAACAGAAAACAAACATAACAATATGGTGCTCCAAACAAATCTCCTATCTTGCATCTCATCTAGAGAAAATCCACACTTCAGTGTGTTAAAGAAAGACCTACCTTACCTCTTTAATATACCACTAAGTTGATACTGAGTCAGTATATGAGCAGTAGCTTACAGCTTGATCCTGTAAGGCTAGCACCATCCTACATTTCCAAGTCTGTGTTTCCAAGGAACTGAGAACTGTCCTTTGAGTCACATGTCCTCAACATCTGGCTGGAATAAGCAATCGATTAATTGCTTAGTTTTACAGCTGAAATGAAGGCTAAACTACTTAACAAAAAGACAAGGCAAATGATCCACACAGCATAGTACAACACAGTAGCAGAAGAAGAAAAAAAAAAGAACAGATGTGGATGTTCTTAATGTCCAACACATATTGTTGTATGTGTAACAACATTGATAACAGCAGTCTTTATTTTTTCATCTCTCTTAAAGGAAATCAGATGATTCACTTGGGTGTAGTCTGGTTTCTGCTATCACAGGATCCTTCAGCAGTAGAAAATCTATTGACTAGCTACAGTTGTATAATACATATAAAAGCTCTCCAGTGTGCCAATACCTGGACAGCATGACCCTGAAAGCATACTGGCTGAAAAAGACTTGTGGTTAAAATACGCAAGAGATAGATAAAATCATTTGTTTTCCCTCTAGTTCAGAATTCAGGTATTGTATTCTAGCACTTATGTACTTCTATTTGTTGCTTCTTCTTTTCCTAGACTTTCATAATCTATCCTTTCTCATGACCTCTTATATCCGTTCATGTTTCTTGTTCTTAATATTTTATTAACCTTTTTTCCTACCTTTTCTGTGCTAGGCCATCATACAGACTAAAGTAATGAGTATATCATTTGCTTACAGGAAAGGAAAAACTCAAATCCAGAATGCTGGCTAGTTGATGCTTCTCCTCTTTTCTAATGGATTTCAGTCTACTTCTTTTTCCTTTTCTTCCTGTTCTTCCTTTATCTTGTCTTTCCTTTTATGTAAGGATAGTCTTCTCTATAATCTACCGATTTTTGCTCTATTTATCCCTGAAAAAAAAGTTTCCTTAGGAAAAATTGAACTGAAAGCAAAATCATTTTCAAATGTATACTTTTCTGCACAAATGTGATCTCTGAAGCTCAGAACTACAGGTAAGCTGTAGATGCACCTATCTGAAATGCTTAATATAGGTGCTGCCTCTCTAAAGATTCTCTGTACAGCCAAAGCACCCAGAGAGGCTCTTTGAGAGCCCTCTGATGATCTGTTTCACTCCCTGGAGCTGATCACTTTCCATTTACCAGTAGGAGAATCTAGGATGACTGTGAGGTAACATGGTGCTTCTAACAATAGCCAGGTCAATGGGAAGGAATATGGACTCATTGATGACAGAGAGATTTGATGGCTTCCTTCAAAGCAGTATCTTGCTTCTGACACCCTCATTGTTCTCTTAGAATGACAGTAGAATTCCGATCACGATCAAATTGAGCAGAAATTTGCCTGGGTACATCCTAAGTGCAGTTTCTTCACTTTTGACCTCCATTTATGGAACATAACCAGCTAGTCATAAGAAGCATTCAAATCTGCCTCTCTTCAGAAATCTGAGCAGACAAATCATGTTTGTTTCTCATTACTAAGTGCATAGATTAATGTAGAAAAAAAAAAGAAAAAAACAAGCCTTGAGTCCTTTTCAAATACAACTGCATAGCAGTAGCAACAGAGCATTTCTTCAGAGACTGAACACTTGCTTGCATTCTGATGGCATAACCTGTAAGACTGTGTATAACAATGCCATCTAGTGCCTTCAGACACAACAGCTTATTTTAACAGATCTGAGACCTGTAAAGAACCACCTCCAGTAATTACACATAACCTCCTTCCCTCTTCCTGGTATTTACAATGCATTATTTGGCACTCATATTTATTGCACCTTTTCCTACAATTAAATTAGAATTTCATGATAACCTTTCGAAATGGCATCTAACACTTTAAAGGACTGACACTAAATAAATAAGGTAGTTATTGGGGGAGTTATTGGGGGAATAAGATCATAACACCTCTAAAATACAAAAAAAAAAGTTTGTTTTTCTTAAAGTTTATGGTTGCCTTTTATTGATCAGCAAAAGTTGTGCACATTCACTGAAAGAAGTTTCTGCAAAAAGTCTAGCTCCTCAGTAACCCTTTCAGCTGGGTAAAGCAGCCTACTTAAATTCAAAACACATGAATCTGAGTACTAGGCAGTAGTGGCACTGGTATCTGACAGGAGCAAACTGGAAAGAAGATATGCAGTCATTTCATTCTCATGGAAATTCATCCCTTGAAAGGCAATTAATTGTTTGCTTAGGATGCAGTGACACTCAATAAATATCGGTTATGTGTAATAAAGCATGTCCTCTATCATCTGCAGGACAGATAAAACCTGCACAACTACCTTAGACTAGATACTTAAATATAGGCAGACAAATTTAGATGAGCTGGTTTCCACCTAGGAAATTACATCAGTGTAGGTATTCAGAAAGGTCAACAACATAATTTCATTTGGAACAAGAGGAAGATGGGAAAGATATGTGATTGCACAGCAGTGGAAAGATGTATGTATGTTCTTATCTCTTCTTCCTTCTCTGATTACCTCATCTGTAAACCCAAGCCAAATTACATCTCCATACTCAGTCTCTTCATTAGATTGGATGGCTTTCTTATTTTCCAGAAGTAGAGGGTTTTCCAGACTGCACAGAGGAATATGCCATGGCTCAACTTCCTACCCACAGCTTGGCAGAGTTCACTGGGTACCTGGTAACTTGGGGCAGCGAGCACATATGGATATAATTGTTATGTTTATTCTTTCAGGATTACACATGCTCCTGTGGTATACTAATATAGATTGAGAAAAATTAAATGTTAAGAAAATTTATTAATACATCTATTGATTTTCCACACCTTACTATGGCAATTTGATGCAGGTAAAGACTCGTTCTACTTTTACATGGGACAAATGAGAAAATTCCTGAAATATTGATGACATTAATTATGTGCTGAAGTGAAGGTCACCCTGAGTAATTTTTTTTTTTTCTTTTTCAGGATCAATCTTTCTGCATTTTTTCATCTTTCTTTTCTACTTCTTACTACTGTAAAAAAAAATGAAATGTCTGGTTCTTACACTTTCTATTATCTCTTTACCATATTGAATACCTTTTAGATAGAACAGGAACATCAGCTACAACATCTGCAGGAAGCAATAAACCCTTATACAATCTGTATCTGTCTTAAATGTACAATGATGTGAGTGGCATTCACTCACTCAAAAATGTTTCTTGATCCTCAGAATATCACAATGCTTACAAGACTTTCATTTTATTAAGAAGTATTTTATACAAAAATGTACAATTTCATGAGGCACAATACTTGTGAAGAGCTACCAACTTCAACGAGTTAATTCAAGAATTGTAGTGCCTGGGAGTTTAAATAAAACAACATATTTTGTTTGTTTTTTCAATATGACTTGCAGTGATACAATATGGAAAGAATCCAAAATATCAACTATACTTATCTAGCTATAGAGGTGAACATTTCCTTTTAAATAGTTTTGTATTGTCTTTCAGGCTTGTAAAAAAAGACAAAGACAAGACAAAGAACAGACAAGTACATTACTTACCGGACAGGCAAAATATGTATGGAGAGCTGATCTTGAATTTTTATATTGTATTTTTTTTCCAGCAACAATTGTACCACCTGTTAAGTGAACATACACAATTACGCTGTGTAAAATCTAGATGTTTTTAACTATAATGAATTTTACATCTGCTTAGGTGATGGAGATACAATATATTGTGTTTTGTCACAGAAATGAGTGAAGTTAATAGTATGTGATGCAAAATCTGCAAATGGATCCCTCTCCCTATAATCATTTCTGAAACATGCTCCTGGGCCCATTTAAGGTAGTGATAACTTCTAGCTAAGGCAGCCACTTTATATTCCATGGTTATCATTATTCAAGGGAAAGAATTATATATTCCGGAAAGTGGACTGCATGCACAAAATTTGACATTGAGCTAAATTATCAAGCCAATGTCCAGAGGGAGGATGTTGTAAATAGGAATTATATGTTTAATTCAGTCTTAACTGGTATGACATCCTGCCTCCAAAATAGCTGAAATTGGATATTGTGCAGAACCAAGTAGAGTTTAACCCTAACCTCAAACAAACACTTGTTCATTCTCCTTAATTCACAGCAGTTTCCAAGGTGTAAAGCTCAAGTGGATGAGCCACAAAAAAAAACAGGCTCAGAAACTACACAGTGAAGGAAACATTTAAATATCCTTCCTCTCTTCTCACTCGACACCCTTTCAGTTCCAACAACTCTTCCCAGCTACAAAAACAACCCTTTTCTCTTCTAAACACATCCCAATTCTTTTAATGCCTGCACTGGGCATCCTTTCATCCGTGGAGTTTTAGGTTTGGAGCAGAGTTCCCTGAGGAAGGCTCACAGGGTCAGTGGAGTAGGCAGTGAATGTGGAGAGTGAACACAGGTATTTCCTCCTGCTGATGCTGCCTACCAGGGGAGTTTAAAAGTAAGTACAAGGACTGTACGAGTAGGCAAGGTAGGAGATAGGTTTCTTTACTAATGTCCTGAATTATACAAGTATGTATTCTATAACTGAAAAACTTTTATGTTTTTATGCTGTCAATATTCATCTGTGCGTAGTGGTGTTATTGCTCATTTATTTCAGTAGCTCTTTGAGGCCTCAGTTGAAACCATATCCCACTCATGCTGGGTATCATAGCAGTAAATATTATGAGTGAGGATTTTGCCACAAACAATCCAGGTAATCTAAAGAAAAAGAAGTACCAACACAAGCACTTTACAGAATGGAAAGTGAGAAAGAGAAAAATGAAATGCCTTGGTTAAAGCCCAGAGGAATCCTGTGGCAGGTCATTTCTCCTTGCAGAAGAGTGTGTTCACTATGAAGGCACTGCAATGATTAAATATAATCAACTGACTACGTAATTCCAGTTATGCCATGAATTTGTTATTAGTATAACACCTCTTGCTAGCTGAATGGTCATAATGTAAAAAAAGGAAGCTTTTATCACTTAAATGTGAAACATTAATAAGTGTAAACAGAAAAGCTAGAAGAAAAATGAAGTAATTACTTCAAATAGTAAGTAGTTTAATCCAAAAAGACACCTACATAAATCTTTTCTGCAAAATTCCTAATATTCATAAGATATCAAGCTTTGTTTCAACTCAGTACCATAGTTGTTACACAATAAATATCCATAATAATTATTTATCATTCTGTAGAGTCTTAATGATCTAGCAGGCGCTATGTATCAGGACTGGCAGTGTTATTACAAAGATGCACATATATTGTAGGCTTCATAAATTATATTTTTGAAAAAACAGTACCTGAAAATACTAGTAATTAAGGTAATATTGTTCAGAATTGTCTCATATGGTTCAGAATAAAAGATTGCTTTGAACTAAATTATCATTAAAGAGGAAAGTTAATGTTTTAAAAATGCAGAGAATGCAAAGACAGAAGTCCTGGTTCTTACTCAAGAGAGATTGTTATTTTCTAGGCTACAGATGGACACCATCCAAAGACCCAAGATATTTTTGTTTACTTTTGTTGTTGTTGTTGTACTTTTTGTTTACTATTTTTGTTTACTACTTGCTGTTTGGAGATGTAGAGTGACACGCAAATTCAAAGCTAAGCTCTGTGGATTATGATTTTTTTGTTTTGTTTTAAGTATATCACCTCTCTGCTTTTCAAGGAGATGGACAAGTGAACAGGAAATACTACTGAGTGCTTTTCTGGCTGGTTGCCATACTGTGAATAATGTCTAATAACAAAATTACACCAACACTTGGCGGATTACTTTAAAAGTGAGAAAGTAAGTTATAAGGTGAGAATCTCAACATTTTACGTTCATCTTCATACTGTACTTAAGCAACCATATTCTTCTAGAAGTTACTGCTTCATAATCATAGTAGTATTCTGAGATTTTATCTGATTTCCATAATGTTTTCCTGTTGTCTATATAAAAAAATTATTTTCCTCTTATTCAGTGAAACATACTTTTGCATTTAAGAAAGCTTAAAAACAAGCACTTCTGTCTAATATACTATCATGTGGTGCTTGGCTAAATAATGAATCAAACCTTTTATTTGTGACTGCTTTTAATTGGAAAAGAAGAAACTAGAAAAATATTGAAAGGATAATAAATATTAGATTCTGTTAGCACAAAGCTGTTCTTGACTCCTGTCATTATGTATCTGTCCAAATGATGGGAATAATGAGTGGATCCATTCAACATCATCTGGCAGTAAACAATTTTGTTCATTAGTAACAGTACTAAAAGATGTTGCAGAAAAATCTCGTCACCTTTTCTGTGCAAAATAGCTACTTTTAGTTCTTAAAGCAAAAAAAATGTATTTTCTCAGATTAGGCAGCATAAAAGATTATTTCGAGAAAAAAATGGTCCAATCAGACTCGTAAAAAGCTCTCTTTATTCATCATTATCAGTGACTACATTCAAGGCACCTAGGCTTTCTACTCATTGTTTGATGCACACCTTCCATCCAAATAAAATATCCCAACTGTGAGAAATAGGTTGATGACATAAAAGCCTGGCTGCAAATCCTGGTATCCCTCAAATAAGAGTTTCAAAATGCAGCAGGGAGTTTTCACCTAATCAAATTGAGGTCTCAGCAGTTTGTTATATTAGAGACCTCCTCTGCTGAAGCAGCCTTGTGAGATTCTGTGGTTTTCTGTGCATTGCTGACGCAAATAAACTCCATATCAAATAAACTCTGTTAAAATGAAAAGGGTATCTGTGTGTTACATTATCAGTCTTTTTCACTCACCTTGGAACTTGAGAATCAGCCTGGACTCTAAAGCTGTGCTGTTATTAGTGATGTCTTTGTTGACTCAATTTTAATAAGGAATTGTGATGCAGAAGATTCACAAGAGGGAATTAAATCCATTTTGTTCCCTTATTATTTCCCTATCAGGATCCATTTATTTTTCAACAACCTAAAAAATTAGACTTCAAACAGAAGGGAAGTAGAATTGTGTGGATATAGTACTTTTACAATGCAAAGGAAATTACTGTTTAAGACTAAGATGCATTGTTTCTGTGCAGACAAAAATGCCATTTTTTTTCCTGTAGTAGCAGGACATCTTAATAAAAAATCGTGTTTCCTACCTGACACTTTAAAGCTGTTTCTTGCAATGCAGAGTTTCGCAGTTCTTTAATCCTTCTAATGAAATAACATATTTGCATGTCAGCCCTGTGGCCTAAGAAAAATCCTCTGGCAGGCAGTGTTCAAGAGGAAGAATGTGATTAGCTCCAAGCAGCTTGAGAACTCGAACAGCCAGATGCTGTAGCAGACCAAACTGACTGTCACGTTCTGGTGATAAGCAGAGTGAGCTCAGGCCTTCATGGATATTTCAGTAACGTGATACTATTTGTAGGATTATGGTTAAGTTTTGAATTTGTGGTCAATAAAATGGTATCATCTCCGTTCTTCTTGGGCAGGTAGCATGCAGCATGACTGGGAAGGCACTGAGGCATCTGAAAGTGCTAGAGCTGAATATGCACAGCTTCCATCTCTGCTTCCTCCCTCTCACTTCAGCTGGGAGGGCTGGCAGGGCTTCTGAAGCAGCACAACTCATTGAGTAAATGATGCAGCTCAGCACAAGCTAACTTGAGCTGAAAAAGAAAAGGAAGCGGGTTCACTAGAAGAGATTATTTTAATAGTTATGGACCAGCAGAATGAAAGTTAGAACCTTACCAAATCCTTGGCAGCATCTTTTGTCATATACATTCTTAATTTATAAATTGTTTTTTTCTAACTTTATTGTCTTTATTTATCTGTCCTTTATTGCCTTAAATTTCTCTTCACATGAATCCTTGCATTCAGTATTTTGCAAATGAGAAAAAAGGATTAATGTATTCTAAATATGCCCTTTTGTCAGGTTTGAATATTAGCTGGAAGATTTCATCTGCCTTTTTCTGGACTAATGTAATAAGAAATGGCTATTTCCAGAAGCCATATCACACCACCTAATATTAATGTATCTTGTCAGTAATAATCCTTTCTGGTTAATGCAGCAAGGGCTACATCTTCTGCAGAATTCAGGATATTTTCAGCCTGTCTGTAGATTGCCTAAATGAAGAAAATATGCTGATAAAATATTCTCTGCACTTCTGGAGATGTATGATAAGATAGTCTGTACTTTTATTCTAGCCCACACATGAATTGTCATCATTCCTGGTATATTTTAACAGTGAGCAAAAAAAATTGGAGCTGGCAGATGCTTCACCTCAAATTTAAAAACAATGTAAACTAGAATATTTTTACTAGAATTAGAATATTCAGAAATTGAACGTATCTGTCAAAATAGTTCCCAAAGCTTGCTGATGGGCAAGTTTCAGCATCATTACACCTGTACTTTCAAAAATACCTTCTGCTCTTTCAGAAGTCAATTTTGTGATATAGTCTTGGCTGCTGTTTTCAGATCATGTAAATAGTGTATGGAGTTAAAACCAGGAGGCTGGAAATAGCAGATTACCAAGAAAAAAAAAAAAAAAAAAAGCGTGGAACTTTCAGTCTGCCCACTGAGGCAGCACCTGTAGGAGGACTATTAAAGAAAATCGGGCTCGGTCATAAAATAACCTTACTTGGAGGACATTTCTCTCCTGATCTACAACAAGAAACTTAGTTCATAGCTTTTAAGGACAAAAGATATCACAGTTATGATCTAGTCTGACCTCTTAAATGACACAGGCCAATGAACTTCACTAAGCAAATTCTGTATTAATAATCTCTGTTTGACTTATACAGTATTTTTAAGAAAAACATCTGATCTCAGTTCCCCAAACGATGAAGAATCCACCTCATCCCTAGATGATTTCTTCCAGTGATTAATTACTCTCTCTATTAAATTTTCTGCTTTATTCCAAATTTAAATTTGTCTAGCCTCAGCTACTAACCAAGGGATCTCATTACACCTTTCTCTATTAAGTTAAAAAGGCACCTACCATCAGAAATATCTTCCCTATAAAGAAATTTAAATAGCATAATGAAGTAACATTTTAACATTCCCTTGAATAAATGAAATAGATTGTTTTCAATTAACAAGCATCCATCCTGTCTTCATGAATTGGAGTAGTTATAGTATTCGGAAGGCTTTCATGAACGATAATGTATTAACCAATCACAACCTTTTTTTTTTTTTCAAACGCAATCTGTACAGCTGTGTGTGACTTTGTTTCACATATTGACTTCAGGCAGAAAAATCTCTAAAATACTGTAATTTTTAGCATATAGAAACACAGGCTGAGCTCTACAAAAATACTTAAGTATGGTCCATTGTCCATTGGTCCCATAGATAAATTTTAATCAGCCACCTCCAGAGTGGAATTTGCTAATCGTTAGAAGGTGGGCTCATGGGATCCCAGTGTAACTCAGGAGGAGAGCTGAGTGTATCGGACTGGAATTCAAAGACACTAGCAAGCTGAACAGGGAGGCAGCCTATAAAGAGACACAGATTTCTCCAGGGCTGCTTCTCCTAGGTATGGAGGTATACCTACCTAAGGCTGGGGTTCATAGATTAAACTTCTCCTGAACTTAGACACACAGTTCACTGATTTGGGGAAAGACTTTCCAAATTCTGCCTTTCAGGAAAAGAAAAAAAAAAAGTCTATGCTACACAGCTACACACGTATCTTCTATGAAGGATGAAGCTAAACAGACAGGCTTCACAAAGGAAAGGAAATTGAATCTGCACATGAGTGATGAGGGCAGTCATCTGGGAGAGAACAGTCATGGCTTTGTTTATGCATGCTGTTCAATTTCAATGAAGTTTTAATACAAATGTCTTAGCAGACCTTGAAGCAGGTACTTTCTTCTCAGAGATGACTACTCTTGTTGGAATTATACAGTCTGGCTCTTTCTCTGTCCAGAGTTCTTACACTCATGGTACAGCTTCAATATCAACATATATCAGATTAAATGCCACCATGTCCTACTTCAAGCACGTCAAGAGCTTTTGTGATCTGGACCACCTGGTTTAAAAATAAAGGAAGATATATGTCCAGCATTTGTCCTTTCTTGCAGCATTGAATTTGTGTTCACCTATGTAAGCAGCGGGTACTTTCACCTTTAAATTAATTCAGTTGAAATGAAGATTGCCTAACTCCTAGCTGATACTTCCATTAAAAACTCTGTTGCAAAATTTTGAGGCACATCTTTCTCCAAACGACAGTTAGTCAGGAGCCAAATTAACTTTATAAAGAATGTTGTGCGTGTCCTCCCCTTCAGATGCTTTCAGTGGCCCCTGCAGCCGCAATATCAAAACTTCTGATGGAATTGAGCAAAGCAAAACAAAAATAATCCAATCTTAAAAGGAGCAAATTTCTTCAACAATGAATGTCTTTATGTTGCTTTTTTGTGAAAAGGTTCCAGTTCCATAAGCATTCTGATAAAATGGAAATCAAATCTTACCATGGTTAGACAGTATTTCACAGACTTCTGGTTCAAAATCTTCAAAGAGTCAACAGTAAGGTGGACTTCTGGTTCAAAATCAGAGAGATTTAAACAAGGCTAATTCTTTGACCATAATTTTTATTTTTTCCTGTTATTTAGATAACCAATACTAACAGATCAGGTTTGCCTCTGTTTATTTGTATGTACACACACTTGCTATGCATGTAATGTGGCTACAGACCATGCAAATGCAGACATACTTAACTTATGTTCACAGGAGAAAAATACAATACATTTCTTTATTAAAATTACAGGTTATTAAAATAACTGTCCCTACTAGATGATCTCTAGAGGTCCCTTCCAACCCTAAGCATTCTATGATTCTATGATTCTATAATCATGGGGATTTATGTTTTTATATTCTTCTTAGTTAAAAATTGTTGATGAGGCCTTATACTTCAAAAAACTGTTAAGAGGCCCACACTTTCAAATATAAGAAGCTAAATAGTCTGATTATGAGGCTTGAAACTAAGATACAGGGATGCCTTATTGAATCTAAGTTTGGTTCATGTCTATTTGGTGAGTTTTTTTGGAGGTCAAAATGTATGAACTAACTTGTTGGGGGAAGGTGTCTTAGAGCATTATGATAGTACAAAGCTTACTTTTACATTCCTTATCTTTTCAATCTTTTGCCTAAAACCTGGGGAAAAAAGTCTGATGAACAGTTGAAGAAAGGGAACTCTATTTGAATGAAGGGGATTTTTTTCTAATTCTGATGCAAGTATGTAGCCTCAGAAGGAAAGAAGGATAAAAGACATTTACACAAGAGATGGAGAATGTAATATAAGGAGCTGGGGTCTCAGAACTAATCCAAGAATTTGAAGAAGTGAGAGAGAATACATGAGCTAACTCTCAGAGCAAAGCATTTGGTGATCTATAAGGCAGGTCCTCTCTTTACCCTCTTTGACTTATTTATGGTACT
Source organism: Tinamus guttatus (assembly GCF_059628265.1). Lineage (NCBI taxonomy): Eukaryota > Metazoa > Chordata > Aves > Tinamiformes > Tinamidae > Tinamus > Tinamus guttatus. The sequence goes on along the minus strand of NW_028288552.1, from coordinate 2,156,543 downwards.
GTACATTGTCACAAGCAGGCCCTAATGAAACCATGCATGAGCTCGAAAACTCACATTTTTGTTTTGAACACCTATAAATTGTCTTATATAAGGAGCTAAGCCTGGTTCAGCTTACTGAAAAAAACATTTTCCTCCATTTTGAGACAGATACCAAAAAAGACCAGCAGATTGTTCTTGTTTGTTTGCTTGCTTGCTTGTTTGTTTAAAGGTTCTATTGCCAATAGATGACAGAGAAGAAAGATCTCACAGGTCCAGGACATAAAGATGGACTGCTGCAATTTTAAGGAAACAGAAAGGGGTTTTCATTCCGTATAGAGAAGAGACCTTGCAGTATTATAAAATGATAGCACCTCTGACTGCAATATTATTAAACCATCTCAGATTGATACCTGTGTCAGAGGCACTAGAACATTTAGTCAGGCCATTCCTTCTGAAGGCCAATGCAGCTTTCATGAACCACATCCATTTTATGAGGACCTGACTGTGTCATATTTTGTGCACAGCACATTAAAAAGGATTTACATATGCTGAAATATTCTGGTGTAATTGTATTCAGTCTGTCACATACACCTTCTGCAGCCAGAATGCTTGAGAAGCCACTTAGGCAGCCAATGCTATATCTTTGTGCTGGAACATAAATGTCTGGCAGCAAGGATGGCTCTGCCAACAGGAACTGATCATAAGATCCATGAATCCTCAATACACCATTCTGAGCTTGACAACAACACAGTCCAGGATCTTTGTAAGTTCTTCATGAATTGGACAATGGCTTGACAGTCAAGGTGACATGATCCTCAAGATGTAAAGCCACCTTTTCATAAAGTCAGCATTGTATCACTGCATTGTATCCTGCAACCATAGGTGTATTTTTTTACTGCATTTTGTTGAGACCTTTTCTCCTCACTTGCCATGGAGAAGCTTCATACCCATAAACCTGATTTTTATAGCCTAGCTAGTAGCTAACATAGGGTCTTGACCAAAATTATTTTCAGTGTCTGTATAAAAACAGTGCTTGAATATGAAAAAAAAATACATTTCCTTGAGAGCTTAGGATATATTCATGAAGGTTTTAAGTTGTATTTATCTAGTGTATAGAGACAACCTACTAAGAAGCAAAGTATGGGGCATGGACATGAGGCGAACAGAAAAGCAGTAGACCCCTGACTCCAGGTGTGTTCTTAATGGAAGAACTTCCTGCAAAGAGGTTTCCTAAGAATATTAGGGAGTCATTTGTCTAAATGTCATAGATGTTCCAAAGATTGAATAGTCATCTCCTTCAGAGAGGAAAAAGATTTTTGGATTATAATCTTGTCCTTTCTCTGGGATGCTCATGTTAAGATGAATTAAATGATTGCCTAAGGAAACCTTTTGGATCCCAGTGGAAACGGCATCTTCTAAGCAGTTCCCTAATTCACAGTCTCCCTCCTTCTATAATATAACCTCAATTAGTCCAGTTATGATATTCAACAGTAATGGATTCAATTAAATAGCTGGATGATCATGTCTTATAAGTAATTATGAATGTTTTCAGCTAAACCAATCAGAGTGCTGCTTTTTAAATGGTGAATGAAAATACATCTGGGAGATTAATTCTCATATATAATCTCTTACCCTAAAACTTCAGTCTGCAACATTTATTTAGAGTGTTCATGTACTAGCAATTGCCCCAACAGCCTCTCTAATACAGTTTAGATTATTTTCTTCCCATGCTTTACCAAATACTGTATTTTTGCAAATGCTCCATAATATACACAGCTTATGGAAGTAAATGTGCTAAGATATCAGCAAGTAAATGACTTTGGAAATTAGTTGGAGGTTAATTCTCTGCCTCATTGGCCCCCAAAAGTAGCCAAACTGTAATTGATTTTGATGGCATTCACAAAGTGACTTGGCCTGTTGAATAATGAAGGAGCACTTACAGAGACAGCCACTGAATATAGCAACAGTTATGCAGGGTATCAATGAGACATCATTAAAAGTTTAATGCTTCCACACTTAATCAACCTTGCCCTATCTTTAACAGCTTTGTTGCTTTAGGAAATCTGCAAAGTTTTGAATGTCAGTGTGTTGTATATGTTTTACATCCATCAACTCAGAGAAATGTTGACTCAGGATAAGCATCTCTTGTCCTGACATATTTAAGGAGCTGTTATAGGATGAAAGAAAAAAATGATAGACAATTATTGATGCTGGAAAAAATGTCAGCTCCTGCATGTGTGTGCTGCGTGGAGCATTTGTCACTCACATGGCCACAGCGCCCTAATGACAGTCTCATCTCTCCATATTGCTTGATTAGTCACAGGAAACATGAGAAAGGTCAGATCATTTTTTATTCATAACAGACTCAACCAATCAACTTTCTGGCAATCATTCTCTGGGCTCTTTAACTATTTTATAGCATTCGTTTTATGACTGGCAATGGTGATTGTGTCTTTGTCTTAACAGTAATTTATTGGTGAACTGCTTTATGCTTGTGTTAAATAACTGGTCAGGCAGAAGCCATAAGGAGTTTAAGAAGGTAATGAACCTAGACTACACTGTCAGGATTTGTACACACTAGCTAGTCACATCAGGCAATGTCTGAAGAAAAGAATGCCTAATTTACTAGGTTCACATGCAGTACAGTCTACTAAGCAGCATAAGATACCAAGGTCACAGTGACATTTAAAGATATCACACAGTGCAGGATGGGGAGGATTTTTAAAGGTAGATACAATGATATCATACCTCGACAGACAGTTTTGCTATGGATCATTAAAGTTTTGGGACACTAACTCACTGTCTGAATCGTGAATCACTTGTTCCTCAGTACCACAGTGACCACAGCATTACCCTGCTTGCAACAGAAGAGCAGAGATTTGGTAAATATTATGTTTCCTGATACTGCCATGGAATCTAGGATCTCTGATTTAAGCAAGCTTTCATCTCTTCTCAGAATATCTCTCATCATTGTATGTATCTTGTTAACAATCAGGCTTAACAATACTTTCATCACGCTCAAAGTGCATAGCTCATGTTAATATATCAGTTATAAGTAACTTCTGGATGTGTTTTCACACTGCCTCAGCAAAAGTACCCACCATTACTCTTACTCAAGTGATTTGCTTTATTTTTGTGACTTGCAAAATTATAATTCCATTTTCAATGCACTCCTTTTTTTAAAAGGTTTTCAAATCACGAGTACTACTAGTAGAGAAGGGAGGATTATACTGGGTCCTAAAACCAAGTGGCATTGCATGGCTTACTTCAATTTCTATCACATTACTTACCAGTAGTTAATGGCATTTCCCACATGAGAAAGTTTGCAAAATCAGGAACTCAGCTTACAATGAAGGACTCCGTTTGCTTGTCTCTGATACTGCCTGAAATCCATTATTGAGGTTTTCCCTGTACAGCTGCTACACAAAGATATTTCTCTCTCTTCAAACTCTCTTAACTTGGTACTTGACACCTTGGTGGCAAGGTGTCTTTTCAGATTTAGATTTTAGACCAAAAGAAGCAGTTAATAAAACTGAAGGAAGATGTTTTCTGTAGGACTTCCTTTTCAGTTTTTATAAATTTTTGATGATGTGTACTTGGTGAAATAGTGAATATTAGTGAAAATACAGCATTTCAAAATGGGTTCTATCCTGACTCAGATGTGTTTCTGAACTCAAATTCCCACACATTCTTTTTTCTGAATCCTGTAGTAAAAAGACACTTGAGTTCTGATTTAAAATATATTGAACACACCTAAGTCCAGGTGGCATCAAGTACACTAAATACTAACTGTTCTGAAAAAGAGATCCTAGATATTTTAGAATTGGTGTTGAAATTAGACAGAATTTATGACAGTTGGACTTTTCATCTTTTTTTTCTTATAACTTTACATATGAATAATATTGTATTTAAAAATAAAACTATTGCTGACTCATTCTTGTCTTTCATATAGCATATAGTACTATTAGAACTGTTCACAGCAAATTAAAAAAAAAGGTAGATTACTTTCTTCTTTTTCAGTCTTTCAGTTGCCAGATTTTTCCAGTTTCAAAACCTTTATTTTTAGTTTGGCTATAGTTGAGCTCCTGGAAGCCAGTTTCTCTGAGCTCAATATTTCTGACCATAGGGAATGGTCTTCTCTCTAGTAATGTTTCTCCAACAATTTTGTCTGAATTTTTTCTGCTTAATGCATGAATACTTGAAAGAGAAAAGAACAGATTTAATGTGTGTCTATTTCTGCATGCTTTCTTTGTGCTGAAAGATATAATTTATTTGGCGCTTACTTCTCCAAATTTACTGCACAGGTATTCAGGTGCTTAATTCAACTGTTTAGTCAAATGCCTAACTCTACCACCGCAATGAGCATCCCAACCTTTATTTCCATTGTTTGATTAACTTCACAGTTGCTTCTGGCATTTTAAAACCTGACCTTCATAGATCTTGAGAATTTTAACCTTAATGTTATTTTTGTGAATATTATCCTTTCTATAGACATGAATTTTACTTATTTTTTTTTCTATCACATTGTTGTTGAAGCATCAAATTTCGATAACAAGGTTAGCACACAAATGCATTTGAAAGCATAATATATGCTCTACTTGGTCATCTAGCTCATAATTGTGCAAGTGTCAACAGGTAGTGCTACTTAGAGGAAGCATATAAGCCATACTACTTTCTCCATTCCTTTCCTTTTGTTTCCTTTCTCACTTCACCAGAAGCTGGAACAGTTGCATTACAGATGTTTAAGGATACACTGCAAATTTTATACCAGTCCAGTAAGTATCTAGCAAGTCCATACTGGTTTCCATGAATTTGACTGCTCCAAGTCTGAACATAGTGATACTACCTGCCATTCTGTGGCAGAAGCTGTCAAGTTTCACTAGAAGTATTGTTTTTTTGTCTGCTTTAAACTAATTTTCTACTGGTTTCATAGAATGCGCTTCAGTTTTAGCATTATGGAATTTGGCAAATAATTCACCTTTACCTTACCCATTCATCTTATTATTTTCTTAGTCTCAGTTCTGAGAATCAGCCTCTTCCCTTCTGAGTGAAGAATCTCAACCTTTCTAGTTTCCCCTGTTAAGGTACTTCTTTCATTTAGCTCCTTGAGATGCAGAGGCAGGAACTGCACACTGCTCCAAGTATGGGAAAAGGACAGCAGCAAACTGATAATTTCTGTCTTGTTCTCAGTGCCTACCCACAGTGCCTAACATTCTGTGAGTCTTTTTGATTGGTGTTGCACACTGAGGCAATGATTTTAGAGATTTTGATCCTTCAACCTGTTTTCAAACTATAAAACAACTTTTCCTCCAGTTTTTTTGCCTTACTTTTTTAATAATCTTTGACATGAAAGCTTGTCAAATACTTTTGGAAAAATCAAATTTCACATTCTTTGGTAGAACTGCACAGAACTCACAGAACTGCATCAAGGCACTGAAGATTACCACCATTTACATGTTACTAAGCTATGCTGTCTTTCCCAGGAGACTATGTTTATCCATCTATCTTATTCTTTACCATAGACTCTACTATCTAACTAAAGCAGAATTTAGACACCGGTTGAAACTCCTAGGAGAACGTTCCAAGTTCTCTTTCAAGCTGAGAGTTCTACTGGCACCTCCCTGATAGTCTGACACAGTTGCTGGTGTGACGACAGATTGCATACCTTGGCCAAGAGCTCTGCAGTTCCAAATGAGTTCCATTGTGGTGAATGCTATCCAGGTTTCATGATTTACTAAGATCTAACATAAAAATCTGTTTGCCATCTGAATATGAACTTTATGTATATTTATTTCAAACTATTTTATTCCTCAGACCTATATCTCCCTAGTGTTCTTCACCAGTAAAGAAAAAAAAATGGTTTTCTTTGTTGTGATCTTATCCTTTCCGAGTTACTCTTTTACAATTTTGTCATCAGGCAGTACTAGCATTTCCTTAGCCAGTTTCCTGCTTTCACTGCATTTAAGGAACTTTTTGCAAACAGCTCAAGCTACATTTGCTGAGTTCTTCAGATTGTTTTTGGGCCCTCTTGATTTCCTGTTTATATCCAACCCATAAGAAGTTTGACCTGACAATAGCTTTGCTTCATAAAGTTCACCAGTGTTCAATCTGTGCCCTGTACCGCAATGAACTGAATGAAACAACTGGGCCTTCAAAAATATTAATTCAGAAAAAAAAATGCTATTGGCTTTCACAGAATCACAGAATCACAGAACGGTTGAGTTTGGAAGGGAAAGAAGTTCTTCCTCATGTGAAGGTGGAAATTCCTCTGTTTCAATTTGTACCCATTACCCCTTGTCCTGTCACTGGCCACCACCAAGAAGAGTTTGACCCCTTCTCCCCTCAGGCACTTAAACATATTGATTAAATCACCTCTCAATCTTCTCCAGGCTAAACAAACCCAGCTCTCTCAGTCTTTCCTCATAAGATAGAGATGCCGCAGTCCCTTAATCAACTTTGTCGCTCTACACTGGATCCTCTCTAGAAGTTCCATGTCCCTCTTGTCCTGGGGGGCCCAGAACTGTGCACAATACTCCAGGTGAGGCCTCACCAGAGCTGAGTAGAGGGGGAGGATCACCTCCCTCAACTACCTCGCAACACTCCTCCTGATGCAGGCTATGATGCCGTTGGCCTTGTAGGCCATGAGGGCACATTGCTGCCTCATGGTTAACCTGCTGTCGAGCAGAACTCCCAAATTGCTCTCTGCCAAGCTGATTTCCAGCAAGTCCACCCCTAATCTATACCGGTCTCTGGGGGTTATTCCTCCCCACGTGCAGGGCCCTGCACTGGTCCTTCCAAACTCATAAGGTTCCTCTCTGCCCAACTCTTGAATCTATCTAGGTCCCTCTGAATGGCAGCACACCTGCTTTGCTAGCAGCTTTAGCAGTTTTTTAATGCATAATATTGACAAATGTAATTACACTATAAAATTAGCTTAACATCAACTCCAAGTCTGAGACAACTCAGAAATGAAACTGAAATTTAAAATTTAAGTCTTTGAAGTGGACTTAAGTCTTTGAAGTGTTATCAATTAATTATTTTTTCTCATACTTTATTTGTCAATAACTGATTCATAGTCTACTACACTTATTTTTTTCAGAATCATGTCCATGAGTGAGTGCCCTCATGGGCCGTTGAAGGCTGAAATTTGTTCTTTTGATATAGACATAGAAGTCTATGGCTTATTGGAGTGGGGAAAGTTATAGAACATCATTAACATCTGATACTGTGAGATACTATTATTGTTTTGTAATACTTGTTCTACTTTAGATTTAGTACAGTGGACAATTTATCTCTAAGATTTTCTAACAGACCAATGGTATTCCTCCCTGGAGATGCATAAATATTGAAGAGAAATTTAGTGGAGTATAAGTTTTCATATATTGCTCTCTCTGTCCCTGAATACTCTTTTTTAAAGTTTTAACTCTTCAACTTCTCATGCTAAAATAATTTCCAATTACTATCCAATAATAAAACTGAACATTTGGGACACTTAACAATATTTTACTTACATCAAATCAAATGCTATTATATCCATCATGAAGAGAAAGTGGCAGGGACATAAATCAATAGAACAGCTGTGATCTTTTTTTTTTTCTTTCACATAATTAATCTGATATTCCTAGATGTAATTGTAAAAAAAATCAAACATTAAGGAGAATTAAGAATTAAGGAGACACACTTAAAATTGCATTTAATTAAAGCATCATGCTGCCACATAGCTTACACTGTTTTCTTTCTAATATCTTCCATAGCATTTCTACTAGTGATGTTCACTTAGTTAAGGAGCTTTCAATTTGACATAGTAATATCAATCATTATTAAATTTCCAGCTCCTCAGTTGCTGCTCTATTCCCAAACCAAAAAAAAAAATTTGAAAACTATGTTCTCTTGCCCTAAGATCAGATCTGTTATTTTTCAAAATGAAATATAAATATATATATATAATTATTAGAATTGTATAATGACATATTTAGTTGGTGCAAGGAAAAATTCTTACAGTACTGTAAAAGTTAGTGGCTGATTCTCTTCAAATATCAGCATCATAAATATTTCACTTTGTATAGCTGAAATCTGTGTTTTCTGACTTAAACCTTCCCATGCTCACTGCTTTGTCTCAGAGATAAAATTACAGAAAATGAGTAATGAAACAAAATGGAATTTTATTAAACCTAAGCATGCATTTCCTCTTTCACTCTAGTCTTACAAATCACACTGGAAGTTGGAAAGAAACAATCCAAGAATAATATGGAGATTCTTCTGTTACTAAAGTTCACCCTGTCCAGAATCCAACTAGCTGAAGAATTCCAGATGTTTAAAATTGAAAGTTAGCATTTGCAGTGTTCACTTTGGGAAATTAGTCTGTCTTGGAAAAAAAATCGTTATTTTAATTACTTTAGCTCCTCTGGTGCTGTTTGCAATCTATGTTGCAATTGTCAAATTGTCCATAAAAACTTTTTGCAATTTGTGCATAAGCACTTATGATATTTTATACAAATACAGTAGCATCAAACTGTTCATAACTCAGCTACAGACTTCCTAACATAGCACTTAATTCAATGCAATATTTACTTATCAGGTATAATTGCAGCACTGTTGTCTTCTTAAGATCCACTAGTAAGTGGTGTTTTTGTAAAATAAACCTTTTTTTAATATAAATATTTTAGTGTCTCATTTGATATAGCATTAAATTACAGATGTTCATGAACTGAACTTTATCTGGGTGATGTTGTAAACCACCTGATAATCACTCCTCAGGACAGACTGCTTTATCAACCGCACTCTCAAAATAATTTTCTGATGCAGATAACAGCTGTTCTTGGGGTTTAAGATGGAAGTGAACATCTTCAGTTTAAAACTTCAGACTGTTTCAAATAATGTTGTGCAATGTTTCAGAAAATCAGACTACAGTTAATAACACCATGCTGTGGTCTCTTACATAAAGGTAGGTCCTCCAACACTCTAATCAAAAAAAATTGGAAATATAAATTCTGACGATATGATCCAGAACTTAACAAAAGCCATTTAATAGTAACTACATCCTTAAATAGTGAGTATATGATCAGGCATTTGCATGTGCATACCTATTCTAATATTTATTTTTCATGTTGAAAATATGTGAACTAAAACTTTTCAAAAAAGTCATTAAAATGCACTATTAAAGTATGTTCATTTAGCAGGTCATTTCCTTTAGTTTCATGGCCAGAGAACATATTATCTTACATATTATCCATAATAGGTAAAAATTTAGCCTCTTAATCTGACTGTGTGATATAAATACATTTCCGGGTGAACTTTTTAAGTTAGTATCAGCGGGGAAAGGGGGAGAAAAGACCTGTTCATAATATTTACAGCCAATAAAAGGCTGGCAAAATGCTAAACAGTTGGGTTAGAGAGAAAACTAATGGTTTGGTAAACATGATTGCACAAAAGTAAGGAATCAAATATCCAGGAACCAAGGGTATAAGTCAATAAGTCAATAACACTGAGAGATGAGAACTGTATTTCATGACTTTGAACAGAGTGAAAGCATGATTATACTCAAGCAAACAAACTCTAAGTTCAGAATATTAGATAAAACGCTTAATGTGTAAATGCAAAAAGAGATGCATCTTTAAGAAGAATAATGAAAAGATCCTACCACTGTATTCTCTAGACAAATCTGTGTGTCCCCTTCCAGAGCTAAAATAACAGCATAGTAGACTACAGCCGTTTTAACATTGGACAGGAAAGAAAGAATAATTTGTTCTACAGAAGCTGGAAAATAACTGGTAGCAGGAAGCAGTATGATGAAGACCATTGTGAGGGAAAAAGAAAGCACGGGATACCGCTTCCAGTGCCAGATTTTGGGGGGAAGGAGGTTTGTTTGTTTATTTATTAATTAATTAATAGTAATTCATCAGTTTAGCTGGCAGGTTAGTGCCTTGGCAACTAGTGTACAGGCAGAGTTGGAAGCCTGCACTAGAGCCCAGGTGTTTGTCTTCTTTTGGATATGCTCCCATCAGTCTGTCATTCTGTCCCTTGGTCTGTCTCCCTCCACACATGCACAGTATTTTAAGTCTAAGAAATTTCACATGCCTGTTTTAAGTTCCTGTGATGTCTTTGTTGCACAGGTGTTTTGGTTGTGTATTTGGACATCTAATTCCACCATAAATTATGTTTAGATTGTGAAATAATACTTCAGATTTCAGATTTTAACCTAAATATTTTAGTAGAACTTGATCTATCCCCTACCAGTGTTTTTTTGTTTTTTCTTCTTTTTTTTTTTTTTTGAGTGGTGGGAAAAAGAATTATGAATGGCTTCACTTGGAGTAGCTCCAAACGGAAAGAAGGAACCATGCTTGATGTAAAGAAAATGAATGCATGCTCAGCACACATTAGAAGCAGCTCAAAATCCACTGTTCTCTAGGATAGTAGTTGCATTTAGGATCCTGAATTGCAGAAAAAGAATTTGGATTTTATTTAGCAAGCATTCCACAGAATTAAAGCATTGCATCTGGCAGCTAAATACTAGCTCTTATGAGGCAAGTTAAGAGATGCTTCCCACTGCATAAGGAACCTGTTGGTAAATCAGAAAATTTTAGAGCAGTTTTTGAATTTCAAATGTTTAAGAAAATGCTTCATCTAATTGAACAAATGTTTTGGAAGAACTATAATAAATAAATAATTAGCAAAAAATAACAGGTGCTTAAAGGTCCCCAATCTTCTGTCTTTATCTCCCTTGTAATGCAGTTTAGATAGAAATTGCTTGATTTTTTATTATAAAGCTTCAGACCTAAATTATATTGTGATTTTTGCTTCTTTATAACTAGATACAATGACTATACCTATTTCAAAATATGCGCAATTTTCCTTTCATTGCTGCCTTTCTTGCTTTACTTTTAGTGAATAGGAATTATTGCAAGATTTCTTAGGGTTCTATAGCTTTATACTCCCAAAGGTGAAATTTTGAAGACAGAAGGTTCTTACACATGTTTATGCCTAGACTTTCGCAACACATGATGTCCATGCATAGAAGTGAATATTGTTTCTTTGCAGGAGGTCAACAGATTCAGTCCATTAGCCCTCACAAGCTGGAAGAAATGGAACCATAGAAGCTACAGCTCAGTCCTGAGGCTGCAGTAGCCACAACAGCAGCTGTCACACAGTGTGCTCTTATCATAGATGAAGTAGGTCAAGCTGAGGGACAGCCAGCGCTTGGACAGGTTTCAAAGTGTAATGGATATGCACTTCACTGCTTGGAGTCTCTCATGCGTCATGAGTTCTTCTCTGCTTGAATGTTGTGACAGGAGTGGCTGTCACCTGTGGCAATATTCTTGCATCATATTTCACCAGTTCCTTCCAGAAACATCTTTACTACACATAGACCATTTATAGATTATTGTTGTACACCTTGTCTGGCTCAGGAATTGCATGATGTAGGACTAGCAAGTGAGATAAGAAAGGGAGAAACCCATTTCAACTCACCGTTGTTCTCCTTTTCTCCTTTTGTCATTCTTTGTTCCATTTAGCCAATTTTCTTTCACCAGTATGCTATAATGGACATTCACATTTATCTATTTTTACAGCATAGACAGGATGAATACAGCAAAGCAGTGGAAGCAAATGCATGAGCTGAGTTAAAACAGAGCCCTTAGTCTCTAGAATTCCATGAATGAAAATGAAGATGAGGAAGCAGTATACTAAAAAAAAAAAAAAAAAAAGACATCATTTAAAAGCTGGATGGGATAAAGGGCATAGCTGCAATTCTAGCAAAATGATTGCTTCATCTAAAACCTCAGGGATCTTTTGCAGAATCCAGTTTAAGTTTAGAAAGAAATCTAATTATGAGGCTGTTAACACTGCTAAGTAGAAGCTAAGCTCAGTTCTAAACTAAGACAGCTCAAGTGCCTGTGCTGCCATGTCACTAATTGGTCATTTGAAGCACTGGGATTGTCTGGATTGACACAGTGTAAATGAAAGAGAATTGTTGAGTCACTGATAATTAAATAGGGAGGAACTAAAGGCAAATCTGTTTTACTGCTGGTTTGGCAGTTTCAGGGTGGTAGCTGTGGCCTAGCAGGAAGGAAAATGCCATGCTGAATTAGCAGTGCACTGTTTCTGTGTGTGTTTCCACAGAAATCATTGTAAACACAGGACTGCTAGCAGATGTGGCATGCTCAACCAAGGTCACTTCGGGTCTACATGTCAATGCAAGCAAGCAGCATTTCATCATAACAAAGAACTTTAATTTCAAACCTGTAAGAAAGCCAAAATGCGAAGTCCGAAAACAGATGCTACTTTAGGATTATGTCAGTCTGCGTATTCAGCATGCATTCAAACTGCATGTGTCAGAAATGACTGTGCCACGTGTGTTTAGCTGGTACTCACTAAATGACTTTCTAGCCTGCCTATGTGATATAATAAAACTGAGAAGAAATCATTCAAAAGTGTGACTCTGATAATCTGAGAATATGTTGGCCTTATTAGGTATAAGAAAAAGACCTTATTCCCTAAGCAAATTCTGCAAACTGTCAAACATCACCAGACACGACAGCCCTTGCTTGGTTCTGGGATACTATCCACGCTGTAAACTATTTGCCTGGGGTTCTGCAGATAATGGAGACAGAACAAACACTGCAGTAAATGAACCTGTCTGTCTCACCAGGTGACATCAGACTTAATCTCCACAGAAAATACAAGTAATATTATGGAAATTGCATCTCAACACTTTGATATAAGAAACACTTCCAGAATATTTGGAATATGTTATCTGAAATTATTTATCCTGGTTGGAAAAGGAACAAGCATACAAATAGAGCAGTAAGGAATAGAATAACTATACTTTTTTTCTTCAATCATTAGAAAAATGAATTAAAACTAAATGCGTAATGAAATGTGAATACTAGATAGGAGGTATATGGCACAAATAACAGGGTTATATACAATTATGGCACAGCCAACTTTCACCAGAGTGGAAGCTTCAGTTTTGCTTCCAAGACCCCTCCAAGATTTGTGCAAATAGAAAAACACCCACTGCTCTTCCAGCATGCCTAGCCAGGTCTACCTACTGATGTGTAAAAGAAATGAGGATCATCATTACAGAAATTTCTGAAGTCCTAGGGGTGATTGCTCTGTTTCTCTGCTTATGGGGGCACATGGCTGATGCGTCTGTACACTTCCCCCTGCTCTCTGGATGGAAAAACAGCAATGCTCACCTTATTCCTGTGCAAAATATCAATTTTCAGGATCAGATCCTAAACGATACAGTTATACTTAACTGTGTCTCCATTATCCACTTGCTTTACTAGCCTCTATTAGTTTTTATAAATGCAGGAATAGAGTAATTGAGAAGCCAAATATGAGTATTTCAGTGATATAGAAGATCATTGTGTTAAATCTGAAAGATTGGCTGTAAGGTTCTGAAAGTTGAGAGAATATACAAGAAATGAGAAGGTACTAAGAACCACTGTGATGCGGAAATCTAAACATTATTCAAAAAACATGGTATACAGCTCATACAAGTATAATACATATTTAAAAAAGAAAGAAAAACTACTGTATATGGATTAAAAGGTGCATTTCTATACAACTTTGTTTTAAGGAGGGATTATTCCTAAGGGTATGTACTTTATCCATGATCATGTATAAAAAAAAAGTAAAAATCAATTGACATTCAGTAAGAAAAAAAAAAGAAAGATTGCACATAAAAATGGTGCATGTTCATGAATTATGGCAGCACTTTGATTCTCCAGTAAACAGCAACAGGGAAGTATCAAGTTTTGTTACAGCACTTGAGATTCTCTAAATTTTGGGAAGAAATCAGGTAAAATTGCTGACAGCCACACTTCAATATTCATTTTCATTTAAGTAATGAAAACTACAAGGAAGACATTTTCTCAACAATGTATAATAACATTTTTACTGGGGAATTGGGGAAGCAGAGAAATTAAGGATGATTTTTCTAGAGACAAAACACGTAGCTGCGTTGTGGAAAAGTTTATACTCCTGGAAAACTGGCTACCATTTTGTATGAAGTGCATCCATGATTTAAAATAACAGAAATGTTAATAGTGGAACTCTAACCTTCAGTATAAACAGTATTAAGTTTCTAAAAATAAAAGGAAAAGAATATATCCAGTGGTTACTCTTTATAGAATTTTTACAAACTGTATTTCATATGTCTGTCTGCAGCTCTTATATATACATTGTCACTACTAGAATTCTGGTTTCATGCATCATTATGTTTAAAAATAAATTTAGGAACTACTAAGTAGCACACATTGTTTTGACTAATTTTGGATATTGTCCCCTATCATCCTATATATTTATCTTTTTTTTTTTTTTTTTTTTTTTTTTTTTCCTGTTCAGAGGTAATAGTCAATGTCTAAAACACTCTGGCCAGTGCTTGGTTTGTGAATAGCTTCTTTTCCAACTTTCAGAGTACTTCACAGAATACTTTAGGAGTGAACCGCTCCTAAACAAAAGAGGGATCTCCATCCATTAAATGACTTCAGTATCTGAGCCCAGATTCTCTTGCCCAGCAGAGGTGTTTATATCTGAAAATAGCTATCCATGGTTCCTTTTAAAATCAGGTAGAGAAGTGCAGATATCCAGAGAGTGGTTCAGAACTCACATGTTCCTTCTCCCAGGAAGAACTGTATCAGTCCTTAGTCACACTCTATGGTATTTAGGAAGTTTACAACTTAAATGATTCAATTACATGTCCAAAGTTAGGTAGGATGAGCACATCACTCACTGTAGCAGAACACAAAGTCTTGAGCTGAGCCTTCTTATGCGGAAAATGAAGAAATGAAGAGCAATGCAAAAATATGTCCGAAGTTTCACCTTAGGTACCTCATTCCTGGTCATTGGAAATGCCTCTTTCCACTGATGATTCACATTCTTGAATTCTAGAAATGAGTGCTTCTGTCTTTCATTTTTCATTGACCTATTTTTATGTCTTTATTATAAAACATAGACGGTGTTAATATTTGTTCACTGTTTTTTTTCCCACTTAGCTCACCACTGAAAGCTGCTTCAGTTTATAAAAGAAAACGTTCAATTTCTTTTACCTTACTGTATTCAAACTTAACTGTCCTTCTGTTCAGACAAACTGTAGCAACCAGAACGCGAATAATTAAAATGGGAAAGAGGGTGTCAAAAGCTACCACAAATTTGTTCCATTTTGCATATTCTACTTACTTAAATATTTATTAAGTCAGAGGAAAAAAGAAGCAAAACTAAAAAAGGACTGTCTCTATGTCTGTAAGCACAGTTCACCACAAAAGCTACTCTTTTCTGCCCTCCCAAAAACAGTGATTTCATATTTGCTGACTACCACAATCAGTTCCTAACCCTACCATCTCCTGAACGCAGCCAAACATTAGCAAGGAAGAAAAAAGGCCAACACTGGCCAAAAAAAGATGCCAGAGTGTTCTTCTGTCATATGCTAGTTTTGTTTCACTTGCTGGTATAGATACAGCCCAGGTGTATGACAGCAGAATAGGACAAATATTAAGAAAAAATCACCCTCAGTGTTTTTGACATTAAAGTACCCACAAATTGCTTGATCAAAAAAAAAAAAAAAAACAGTAGTTTCCCTTCTTCCTTCTAGTTCAGTCTGCTTGGCTAGACTTGTCTTTTTTTCCCTCTGGTCCATAAATTATGTATGTACTCCCTACTAATAATGGGTGCATATTATGGCAACAGAGATAAATCCTGTTTCGAATGACAGAAACTAATAAATTGCTTGGAAGCAGGCCATTAATAAGAAAAAAAAATATCATGGATAGATTTAGAAGCATTAGTTCTTCCCAAGATGTGTTAGAAGAACTTTTTATCTTCAGAAGCACACTTTTTAATAAGTAACCACGTCATCAGAATATTTTGGACTGGGAAGATATCAAACACTCCACCTCATATTTTTCCACCTTCCAAGAATTATGTACAGATTCATGAGGGAGTGGGCAAGAAAGCAAGAGAGAACCAACAGCCATACACCTGGAAAGCACTCAGATATCATCCAGTGAGTTAATTTTCTTTTTTTATTTTATTTTTATATTGTTGAATTATACTTGAAGAAATAACTTCTCAAATACACAAAGCAACTGGTAAATGAAACAGTTTTCCTGAAATCTGCTTTGATCTTAGGATACCTGCAAAAGAACATGAAAGTCTGTGCAACTAACTCTTACCCCCAAAATAGTTTCCAGCAACTCGAGTACATCACAGTAACATGATGCTTGAATAATCAGCTGTTTAATGTACCTTTGTTTTCAGGGAGGCAGTTATTCTGACCTTGTCTTAATGAGGATTTAGGGTACAACATGGAAAGAGGAACTATCCCAATGATTCTGGTATCAGTGACTTAATTCCGTATTAGATAAAGAAAAATTGATGATCTACTACGGAGACATTTAGGGAGAAATACATAAAAGTCTTTGTTCTTTCACCATTTTACTGAAAAAGTAAACCACAGTGAACTATTTTTGGCTTTCATGAAGTTTTCCATGCAAGTCAATTTTAATATAAATTAAAGACAAGCAGGTCAGAATGTTCATCTATATTTTAAATCTTCCTATGTATTTCTAAAATATTCAGTGAAATCTATGGAAGACCTCTGCTGGTCATAAACAGAAAAAATTCATAAATACTAGCACCTGTGCAACATGCATGGGAGTTTCCATCTAGTATCCTTACAGTAAGAGTACAAACCTTGTGAAGTTACTTTAAAATAAGTATATAATTCACTACTTCAAGGAGTGTAAATAAGGACTGATATAAGAGAATCAAAGATGAAATAGTGCAAGAAACACAGGCATGAATTTTATATACAAATCTAAATAGATTTCATGAAGAATTATACATAATTTAGCTAAATTTTATTATAATACTCTGCCCATTTGGTCAACTTCTCCAATGATAGCTACTTCAGCTTTGCATAATCTTCCTTTTTTCAGTACTAAACATTTTCTGGAATAATTCATTTAAGCATATAAATTAAAATTTATGGAGAGATAGGTTCATGAACATGATGGATCTAAGAATAATGAATAAAAGATAAATAATTTATGGCATTACATTTTGTCACACTCTGTCAATAACAAATTTCCTTATTTCTGTGCAGACACAAATCACAATATGGCAAGTCTGAAACAAGCAGTTCAGGCAATGCAGAGTGATCCTTCTGCTGGTGAGAAACGATTTTAAATACTGTAACAAAGAGCAGACACAGCCATTTAAATAGTACCATTTAATTCATTTGTCATAATTTCCTCTCCCTCATTTTTCATTTGCTTGCCCTTAGAGTAGTAGTTTTTAAGGCTAAAGGGGTAGCTGATCTACTAAATAGCCCACTTGAAGAACATCATCCACTTATTCCAGTGTGTCATCTATGACAGCTTCTTTTTCATTATAGCGTTTCTTCTAAGGTGTATGTATATGGGCAGTTAAATATTCTTTCTGTTCATTTGTCAAGCTGCCTAAACATCAGCCAATTTTGATCATGAATCTCCATAGGGATATTAACATGACCTTGTACCAAAACTAAAAATGGATGTTTCTAATCCAAGGTAGCCCACATTACCTCTAACTCAGCTCTCTATCATCATACTATTCTGTGGTTCCACACTCAGTCGGCCACCTTCCTTACAGACTCAGACAAGAAATGGAAAGAATTTGTCCCCTGCCATCTTTGCGGATAAACATTTACCTGGATTCCAGTCTTCGATGGAGACTCCAGTCTAATGTGAGTGGTTAATTTTTCTCACTATTAAAAATATATCTCTTTTTTTTCCAGCCTGAATACATGTATTTTCAGCTCCAAGGCACTGAACTTCTTCATACTTTTTTTTTTTTAGTGAATTTACTGTCAAAAAAAAACCTCTTTCCTATATGTTAATCTCTAGACCCCTTAAATTTGCTTTCCATGGACTTACAAGATCATGTTACTTTAGCATCTCACCTCAGGTCATCATTGCTATAAGCAGGTTCGGTAATTCCCACTTTCCACAGACAAAGATTCCGGTCTCCATCACTCATTCACTGTTCAAAATAATCCATAGTCAGCATCTCCTATCAGCCTGGGGCAACCTCACCACAAACATCTATGCATTTACCTCATAGCAATGATACTTCATAAAGTTGCCCTTTGCCATGTTTTCTATGAAAATCTTAGGTTGATGATGCTGCACATCTCCCTGTTGCCTTCTCTCTCTCATCAATCTGTCCGAGTCTGTTGTCCCTTATTCTTGGCCGAGTAAAGTAGCCTCTTTTCACGTCTGTGCTGCCACAGCTAGAGCTTTTTGGGTACCCTTAGTATAATTAAACGTTAGCAGGAGCATATAGGAATTACACAGAATTAAAATAGTGGAAAGTAAATACAATAGCACAGTTAATAGAAATATCATCTTGCTTTTCTTCTACATACTTCATCTCTTGTAATTAAGCAGTGATTTTAACACTCAGGACATATAAAGGAAAAATATCAAGTTTAGTATGAATCAATCAAACCAAATGTATATTTTTCATTCTTCTAGGAGAGTTTTTTCTCGTGATACATAACTAAAAACAAAATCTTTTCTTTGTATATACTCCTTGATCTCTTGTTCATAGATTGAACAGTTTATATTCATGCCACTTCGACACCAGGAACAATGTGTCTGTGTCAGTCTGCACATACCTAGGCTTATATCTGTGTATATATATTGAAAACTGACACACCACAGAAGGGAAATTTTCATTTTAATGTATAATCACAGTTTATTTCAGATATACATGCAGAATTCTCTTGCAGATTAAGTATTAACATTCTCTGAGTAAATATCCTTACAAGAAAGGTCCATACAAGATATCCACTGAGTCAATAGCTAAACATTTCCTAAAATCATTTCTGCTTATTTTGTTGCAACATATTTACATAGATGCTTATGTAACCTGAGAGAGGATATTCATTAATTAACATACACTGTACATAAAATAAAAGCTATGCATTAGTGGTACAGGTAAATCATCCAAAAAATGTCTCAAAGGCTGCACAAAGACTTTTATGTATAGCAAAAGACCAGTATTAGATTTTTGATTAACTTGCAAATGATCTCAAAGATAATCAGCAAACACCAGTATTTTATCTTTCTGACATGACAGCATCTAGTATCTTCAACACAAGTCAGAAAAAGTGCGGGATTGAATGAGCTTTACAGATCATTGTTAAATGACAGGTGCTACGTCACCTCACATACAGAAATTTTTGAAGATGTTTGGGTAACCTAGTAATGACTATGGCACAAGAACCTGAATACAGTCAATTCACATATACTTGATAGCACAAGAACCGAAATTCTTTCATACATACTTAATTGGTGTGGCACTATTACCATTCTCCAAAGATAGGTAATGAAACTAGCATTTTTCAATCTTCAGTGTGAAAGAAAAGCTTTAAATGAATATATCACAGTTTAAGGGAGTGATTGTTTAAGATTTTGCTTTAGCTTCTCTGTTCAAGGAAGCTTATTGATTTATGTTCATCTTGTATACTTTTAAAGATACTATCATCAGGATCGTACAGAATGTACAGAGTATATTTCTATATAAAAGAAACCACAATAAAACTATTCACAAAAATCAAAGCTTCACATACTTAAGATAAAATTGTTACAATCATTGAATCTGATCTCTTCAGCCACACTGACCACTGCATTTTGCAAAATGTTTCTGCATTGAGCTCATAAAAATGCTTGCCCTAGAGCTTTTAGAAACCTGTTCAGGGCAAGCACTCTAATGGCAATTGGTATATCCATCATAATGGATGTACCAATATATGGTATGCCCAAAATGGCAAATGACTTTTATGATTTTTTTTTTACTGTTCGTATCACGCTGCTAATTTGCATATCTACCATTTATCTTGTAGATTCACAGTAGATTTACACAAAATTTAGTGAACAAGAGAAGGCAAATATTTTTTATTTATGTGTGTGAAATGGATGCATGAGTAGGAATTGCATTTCCAAACACACTGACAGGTTTGAGAAACATGGATGGAATCCAAAATATACTTAGAAAGTCTAGAATGCTATCATAAATGAGCGCACCACCTTCCTAAGATGCTGTTTGGGGATGTTTTGTAAGTAAGCTTTTTCTTTCCTCAAAATCTCCCTAAGCAATGCCCACCTAATAGTTTCATTTCTCCATGGATTTATTTAACTTCAGTATTAATGTATTATCTCAGGGTATGACACTCAAGAGTAATCCAGACTGCCATGGTTGTTTTCACACAGATAGGCTGACCAAGTGACTAAACAATACAAACACTGCATCTTCTGGAGAGTCTTATTTTGTAGTTGACTCCATTTTTCTCAGACCCCATTTTTCTCAGTTAATCTAGTATTTCTCTATTGCATGTGTGGGAACTATATCTGTTAGACTTTAAATGTTAAAGTATCTAGCCTCTCCTCATAAAAAATCACCATATTCAAAGCTTTCCCATGACTCACTTCAGTCAGACATTTTCTTTTATTTAAGAAGCATCTACTAGGGTAAAAATATGCACAGACATAAAGTACCAGTACATAAATGTTTGTGGATTTTGTGTTTCCAGGTATATTTTTATGTGAATTGTACAAGGTTGTATCTTTTGCCAAAAATAAATCCCAATATGTTAATTAGCATCAACATCAACTTGAAATTGATAAAGACTTGAAATTATAGTTTATAATGAGCATACATGATTTATGGAAACAGGCTAGAGTTATCAAAGTAAGTGTTTTCCAAAAAAAAATTGATTGTCCTGCAGATCACAAAACTTATATAATTACTTAAACCTTTATTGTTGGCATAAAATATTAAACATCAGACACTATGAAGAGTAGTAGCTTGTACACATTAGTAGTTACTAATATTTATAACTATCCACACCTAGCGCCTTAAATGGATGTTCTTACTAGCATATACCTTGACCATACTTTCATTAACAGAGTGTAGACCTTGTTATACTTCTCGTGTTTGGGTCCTAGCACATCTATTGCAACAAAATTTCTGTAATCAATTCAATGGCAATTCCTTTCCTTAAGGATTAGTGCCAGCAACTATGGCTTCCTCACTTTAAGTACTGTGAGTGAATTTGTAAACCCAATTAATCATAGTCTCCCAACAGCACAGACATTCAAGAGCACACTTCTCCCTACTCTTTGTTATTAATGTCAAAGGTGACAGTGATCTAATCTATGCCAATGTAACATCTATGAAAACCCAAAAGTCACTTGCATGTTCCAAGAGGAAAACTAACTAAAAATAATAAGAAGAATAGAGTTTGAATCCTGTATATTCCCAATTTTTAAATTGAGAACTTTAGTCAATAATTGTATATTCATAATCCTATCTATAAATGCTTTACACATCCTGAAATTATCTCTAGAAAAATCCCTCAAAGTCTAGTGCCAAGAAGGGCAAATGAACAATTTTAATTAAATTTCTTGATTATTTTTTTCACTGAGAATTTGCCAAAGTATTTGTTTAAAACAAGGGTGAGGGTTTTTTTGTTTGTTTTTGTTTTCTTAATTAATTAATCAGTGTGTGAGAGCACACAGGCCATCTGGAACTACGTGAATAGGTTCTCACAATTAGCCAAACACAGCATCAATAGGATCCTCACACAGACTCCACTGAACTAAAGGAATGACTGTGATTTCAAGGGCAAACTCATGATTGTGATCTGAGGAAGCTTACAAATATACTGCTGTCTGGATGTCAGTAAGTGCAACTGTGCTTTATTAGGGTCAGTATAAAATGAAGGAAAAAAAATACTGCTCTCAGAAAAAAAGAAAAAAAAAGGATAATAAAGAATCAGACTTTTGCCCCTTTTAAAAAAAAAATGGGCTTGAGAAGGTAATGGCAGTTGTTTTGGTACAGGTCAGATAAATTCTTACCCAAAAAGCACACTCAGTGTCCAGATTTGAATATCCTATGAATTTTCTTTGGCAAAGCCTGCTTTGCCAGGTCCTGTACTCCTCAACAGCATTTATCAAAAAGATCAGTAGTGACAACACGAAAATCTGTAAGACAGAAAAAGCCTAGAGGCTCTCCACATGCACATTTGCACACTCCCAAAAGTGAAGCATAAAAATAAGGGCAGGGAGCAAAGCTATTCTGTCATAAGTATGGTGTTGAAAAAGGAAAATAACTGCAAAGCGCTGCATAGTTGGACTAGCATATGCCTGCCATAGTTTTTTCCATGGCATTTATTGTGTCTTGCTTATGACTTTCTCAAATCTGCAGACATCAAAGTAAATGCAAACCTGCTGAAGTTATTTGTGTGCTTGAATTAGCTCCGTTGAGCTATTCAGAACCCTTTTGCTCCAAAAATTTGAGGCAGAACAGGGACAGTATCTCCGTGTTTAAGCATCATTTTTATTTTTATCAAGTACGTAGTGACTGAATTTTTTATTAACACTTGCTTTGCCCATGTAAAGAATGTATTTCCTTTTCACAGGAAAGTATTTCCTGTGAATGCAAATATATGTAAATGTAAACATATTTACAAAAAATACATTGCCTTTTCCTTTTGCCTTTTCCATTTTCTGGGCAGGTAAGAGCATTTGAATGATACTGTGTTTAAACTAATAAAATTCTGCTAAATCAGATGTAAGACTGAATTCTTTTCACTTCCTTCACAGAGCACACACCCTTTAGTTGCTCTACCCACCAGCCAATATTGCAGAGAGGCAAGCCAAATTGCTTTGAAGCACAGATACAGCCCCACTTCCTCTTTTGGAAAGATCTTTTGGAGAGCTAGCATATCATCTGAAACAACAGATCATCAACTCAGAGACTGAGAAGCCAGTGTTGATGATACAAATTATGCATTATAAAAAAAAAAAAAAAACACCACGGTATCTGCTGCAAACTCACAGACTCATCTACAAGGAACAGTTCTAGCACATTTAAGTGAATGAAAATAACCCTCTCTTGAGTACCAGAACTGTAAAATATTTTCTTTATTTTTAACTTTTTACTATGGGAACAGGATAGCACACTTGAAGTGTCAGCTATTCTTCCTTTGGGAATAATGTCATAAAGCATCTCCAATGTTTTGTTATCATCTATGCTAGATATGGAAAGATACCCCTTATTGTCATAACTTATTTTCTCAATGCATTTTATTTCAAGTTTTAAACCCTATGTGAAGAAAAGAAAGAAAGAAAAAGAGAAATATGCTAAGTGTTTCTAAAGGATTTGAGGATTTTCTCTTTCTCATTTTTTTAAAGATGAAATATTATGCATGTATTTCATTAAGTAGCAATTTAGTAAGTGAAAATAAGGTATTTGAAACAGTGAGAAAGAATAAAAATTTCGCAATCCTTGTACTGTTCACTTTGCAAGTCTGAGTCAGACTTCAAAAATTATTTTGAATATGGAATTCATCACTTTCTATACTAACATCTACCTCCATATGGGTATAGTTCCAGAGGAGGTGACAAGAAACGTCTTATATCTGTACACAAGTCTAACAATGAGGATTACTGATCTTTGATAATCACCTATTTAAATGAAGCAACCTTGGATAGTAAGATACCTTCCCCGCTCCCAAAGCAAGCTAGGTTTTCAAAAGATAATTCTTGGGAGAGATGTAACTAAGCAGCAGATCATAAGTTGGGAAACACTGATCACAGGATGAGACAGCTAAGGGAGTTATTTGTCAAAGAGGAACTCCATGGAAGGGATTCGCAGAGACAAGGGAAACCTGAGCAGAAAAACAAAAAGCAGAATTTCCTTCAAATGGTAATAAGGCCCTTTAGAAATCAAGAAGGGTCCTTTTTTTTCAGCAAACCATAAGCCAACAGAAAACCAAAACCCAGCAAGTCCCATTTTACTTTGAAACTTCATGTTGCTCTCATAGATCTTCACGTTACATGAAAAATTGTTTGTGTTTTATTAACATCTCTTTTACTATTTCACATTTTCGATTGATTTTGAAAACTTGAAAATAAACACTTTTATATTTCTGATTGTCTTTCATGGGTGAAATTGTTTTTTTGTTTGTTTTCATATTGATGAATAGTTTCTGTCCTTTTCAGATGCTTATTTGCAATCACTATTCTCTAAAATAATTTCACTCAGCTTCAAATGGATATTCACATTAATACTTTTTACTCAATATTAACTCTACATTACTTTTTATAAATTTATCATGCTTAAATCTACTTCTTCTCCCTAGAATTCCTATAATGGCTGATCTTAGATTTTTTATCATTATTATTATCGAAGAAGTATCTTATACAGCCAAAAAGTTGCATCTTCTCAATCTAACAGAAGTATAATCCATGCTCTTTTAAAATATACTGTGATGTTTTATTTAAGGTCAAGAACTATCTAAAAAAATGTAAAAATAATCTTTTTTCAATTTAATACAACTGCTACTGGACAATAAGAAACATTAGTGACAAGCCTAAAATGTGCAGGCAGGATGACTCCATGCATCAATAAATCATGTTACAGACCAGCAATTTCTTTGGCTCACTTGAAATCATTACAATATAGAAATACACAGCCCAGCTGCAACAACTGGAGGGAAGCTTTTAAAGTTCCTAGGAAGGCTGGCAAATCAAAAAGAATTGGATCTCCAGAGTAATAGAGAGTCAGGCAACAGAAGCTGCAGATCAGGAAACCAAGCCAGGGCAAAGCAACTCTTACATTCTCCTCCTGTTCACATCTTAGTTCCAGTTGGATCCAGGGGCCCAGTTCACAGCTGCACTTCCCACGGAGACAGGATGATGTGTGCTGGAGGGCCTCTTGTTACAGTGCTGCAATCAAAATGAAAAGACAATTAAGCAGTTTCCCTTTTCCCTCTATCTGGCTTACTAAATTATCTCTACCAGATTTGACTTAGCCAGCAGATTTGTAAAAAACAAATATTTTGCCTCTGGAATAAAAAAATTCGCGCCAACTGGTGGATATTTTCAACACAATTTCATGCTGAGAATAAAATCATTCACCCTCAAGGCTTTGACATATACGCTTATTATCAAATTATACATGCTGAAGAGGTTCTTTTGTTTGACAATTTCCTCTTTT
The DNA here is from genome assembly GCF_059628265.1 of Tinamus guttatus. Classification (NCBI taxonomy): domain Eukaryota; kingdom Metazoa; phylum Chordata; class Aves; order Tinamiformes; family Tinamidae; genus Tinamus; species Tinamus guttatus. The sequence continues at coordinate 2,131,514 of NW_028288552.1, read as the reverse complement.
TAAATTGTGCATTAAAATGATCTACAAGAGAGAACTTGACTTTTTGAGAAAATTCTCTTCTAGGGCCTTAGACCAAATAGAAGGAATCTGTATGGGGTCAAAGTAAAATTGTTAACAGAAGTCTTTCACCTACAGTTAAAAATTAAATTTTGCACTAGTAGTCTAACTCAGTTTAGTACCCTTGAAAGTGATTTTAGTTATTACTATAAATAATGAGTAACAACCACATTTCTATGTGTATTGCCCTTACATCCCTTGAAAGCTGATGTAAGCACTTTACATTAGAAAATTATTTTACTTTATGTCTGAAAAAAGTGAACTCAGAAATCATATTGATACTTTTTAAGTCCATAACAAGGAATTATGCCTATTTTAATACTTGTTTTCTTATTTTTCTCCTGAATTTATTGCAAAACTGTGACCCTGTCGGATGAGATGTAGTTTGGAAACCGGAAAAGTTTTGAGGTATTTGTTTTTCTCAACAAAAAAGGAAGAAGGTGCTGGACATAAAGTCAAAAGCAGTGTCAACCTCAGAATAGTACTGCAACTTACAAAAAGTTCAATGCAATGTTCCAGGCAGGGCAAAATAAACATTTCAAAAATCAAAACCAAAATCAATGTTAGTATCATGATGTTTGGTCTTGATCTTAAACAGATGGGAAACAAGTTATGATACCACAGCATTCCTCAATCACCTTATTTGTGAAAACATGACGTTTAGAGCACCAGGCTCATTACAAACTAGTGAAGAAGTCTTGTGAAAGTTCCTTGCTGGGAAAACCAAATATTGCACAGTCTACTTTCTATTTCTGATATGACTTTCACTTTGAAGAGTGATTCAACAACAGCTCAGCATATTTTTAAATCATACACTCAGCTCTGCTGAACAGCATTTCACTCTGCAATACCATAATCTGTCTCAGAACCAGATGGTGATCCCAATGCAGCTCTTTTATGACTATCGTTGATTTACAAAAATAGAAAAGCAGCATACAAAGATGAGATCTTTCTCTTTGACTATTCCTTATTTTATTTCCCAAAGCATATTCCCAGAGCCTTTCATTTGAAAAGAGTCTTGTATCTTCTTGTTCTGTTACATCTCTGCTTTTTCTCATTTATTTTGTAGCTATTTCTCTCCTTATCTCCACAGCTTTTCAGGACAGTAGTATCTCATTAAAATAAAATTGAAATTGTTAACCTCCCTAGTCTCAGTAGTTTCTCAAGGTTTTTGAAGGACACAAAAGTATCATACTCATCAACCAGAAACTTAGATGAACTTTTAGGAATGTTGACTATTTAAAGCAAAGCCAGGCAATAAAATACCTTGCCTCCATCATTCTCTGAATAGGCCCAGAACACAGGGAGGTTGTTCTAGACTCAGGTACAGTGCTAGAAGAGAAATGGCGAGGTGAACAGAAGAAAGAGAGCAAGATTTGGTTCACATATTCATTTGCACCAATTCAGGATCAAACAAGTCTAATGCGCAAATTGTATTTGAAGCTTATGTACAAGATATTCCCTTGAAGATCTCGCTAAGCTGCATCTTTTGGTACAATGAGTCTTTGAAAGAGAACACATCTCTCCTTCTCCATCATATTGTACACAGCTTATTCTCAGGCTTTCCCACTGACAGGTTGCACATATACATCTGCACTGATCTAAAGGTAAAGCCAGAAACCTGGTCAGAAACCAATCTATCTCTCAGTACAAACTTTGAAGACTCTTTATTCTCGTAATAGAATTATTGTCAACACTTCTTGCTGAACTCTGTGAAGCTGTGCAGTTTGCTCTGAAGTCTGCTATGTTTCAAAGTAGGTTTCATAACATAGCAGAAAGCATGAAATGCTCACTTATGTGACAAGAAAGCATCAGGCAGAAGGAGAATAGGACAAGGAGATTGAGAAATTCATTTGCTAATAAAATACTGAAAAAAAATATTAAGAAAGAAGATTTATGAGCACTCAAAGGTTAACGACAAAGTCATGAAAAATAACCAGTGCAAACTTCTGAAGTACAAAAAAGTGCAAGCTAAGTTTGAATGACTTTGAGTGGAATTATCTTACCAGTTAACAAAGGGAACAAAATCAGCCCAGCATAACTTGAATTTTGTAGAGCTTTTGACACAATGTGTCACAAAATTGAATTTATAGAATTAAACTAAATGAGTCTGGAGCAGTATATCATAATATGAAATGAGTAGTGTTTCAAGACAGGTAATATAAAGTAATTTTGAATGGTACATTGTTTTAGGTGAGCTCACTTGGACCTCAAAAATCATAGAAGCCATATTAATCACTCTTACAAATGATAATTAACTGAGAGAAGCTGCAAGCACAGTGGAGGGGGATATATGTAAAGGAATATAATGCATTTAGGAACATTAGTTAAATGTATAGAAAATATAATTTCTCCAGGGACATATTCTCTATAAGAATAATACTGATAATGGTAACTGAAATCAAATTCCCCTTCTAAGGAAAATCAAAACATTTTGGAGGGCTAATGCAGCAAAGAATGGTGTGCAGTGTACATGGACAAAACTTTCTCACTGATATCCCAGTTCCTCACATCAGTTTCCACTTCAGCTTCTTCCCTCCTAAAATTATGCCAGTTAGTGACAGAAAACCTTCCCCAAGCAAAATTTTTAGCACCTTTCCAGCTACTTCTATATACAGACACCGAAATACAAGCCCCTGCTAAACTGACAAGCCATATCTAATTGACCTCTGGCATGTCTTGCACTGTTGCTCTGCCCTGTGGATTCCTTCAAAATATGAGAACTACTGCTGGCAGAAGTTAAGATCATATTTTGACAATGTAAAATTAGGTGTCTGGCTGTCTTCACCTATTGACTGACTTAGTTATTAACTAAAATATTCTCCAGTCATTATAGATACATATATTAGCCTAACATGGGAGCAAACAAAGTTTTCTGCCTAGAAGGTGCATATTCAAGTCAGTCAGCTTTTTTTATGCTGAATCGTACATTTCACGTAATAGTTTTAGCATGCCATTCACATGTTATGCAATCACACAAAAAGGACAAAGGATTTTAGTTTGTTATTGATTTTTGTCTTAAACATGACCCATCTCCCAATCTCTGACAGTGGCCATGTAACTAATCTTCACTGCTAGTCATTTAAACTCACACTCACTGAATTATATCCCACTGACAAATACTGCTATCAGGTAAGCCAGAGCTAGCTTAAATAAAGCTGCATGAAGTGTAGTGTCTCTAGTCTTAATTTTTCATGATGAACGAAGCATATTCTTTATCATATTGTTCTGCAACACTGCCCTGATATTTATAAATAAATTTCCATGCTGGAAAGCTCCCTCCTTGGCCAGAAAAGGAGCTGAGTATCTTTTCTGACTAGTGTGTATTAAAACCTTCCTAAGCCCTCCTGAACTTTTACTCTGGGTAATATAGTCCACATTTTGTCTAAAAGCAGACTTTGAAAAAAAATCAAATCAATACATTGATTGCTGGTACTCCATTAAAACTTGATAAATATTTCAAAGTAGGCAACTGCAATCAGCAAAGTGCTCCGAAATGTACATTCAATTTATAAACCATAAAGTTATAATGAAAAGTAAAATGTGAATTATTGGGAAGAAGGATAACCAGACTTTTTTGGCAACTGTAACAAATGAGGTTAGGTGGAAAAAAGCTCATCTCCATAGGCACAAAGCAGCAATGAAAGACAACAGCAGGTGGGAAGTGCAGAGTAATATCCTTCCCCAGCTACTGCCAGTCCCATCACTGCAAAGCCCATCACTGCAAAGCTCATCAAGTTCTCATCTCCACAAGCATGTGAGAGCACAGAGGAACGATGGCAGGTGGAAAACCCTGATTGCCTATGTAGAGAAATGAACAGTCTCTCTGGGCTCCTCCCAAGGCTATCCCAAAAGATCATCAGTCCTATGGGCCACATGTTATACCGAGCAGGATGAGGAAACTGGAGCAGCTCTTTAAAGCACCTTTTGGACTAAGATAGGTTACTAGCTAGGAATGTATGGGGCATCTATTCATACATATATGTTTATACATATACCTTCCTATATTTATACCTTCCCTTGTTCTGTGCATAAGAGCAGCTTGGATTACACAGGACTTAGTATGAGATGTCTTGGAGAAAGAAACAAAAGCAAAGAAAGGGAGGGATCTGGGTAATTTGGGGAGGATCAAACATGGGAAAACAGAGGAACATTGGGAAAAAAAGGAGTCAGTTGATATAAACAGAATTGGTCAGTACACGTCTGGCCATGCCCCACAGCTGATTAGTGCAGTCTGTCCACTCTTACTACATTCTTGTTTCTCTGGGTGATGGATTCTATTCTGCATGTGACTACCAGCACCCATGAGTCATAGGGGCCTGTGTGACCATGGTAGCCGCAATTAGAGAGATCAGAATAAGTGAAATTAAGTGCCAACTAGAATGGGACCATGGGTAAAGTGTTTCTGGTGCTAGCACAGTGTTTCTGGTAAACACTTAACCATGGGTGAAGTGTTTCTGGTGCTAGCAGCTGGAGCATGTGTATGTGAGGGTGTGTAAGCAACAGTTATCGAGCTAGCAAACATCAAGCTCGCAAGTATATGAAGTCATCTAGGAACCTGGATGGGTGTGGATCTCTGAATCTGTAAGACAACAGAATAGTTGACTATCAAAGGGACAAGGGTTGTCTTCATCATCTGCCAGACACACCATGGGGTTTGGGCGTCATCTGAGACCCATTTGTTTCTGTGTCTCTCTCGTGTGTGCCTGCAGAGGTGAGGCAGCTGAAAAATCAGGATCCAGGACCAGCTACAGGATGGATTGCATGTTGCAAACCAGCTTCTGTACACATCACAGATTAAGTGAGTGTATGTGTACCAGCAACTGCAGTGGGGCTGCAGGCCTCAGGAGGCTCATATAGTCAGGTGCCAGCAACTGGACAGATGAGGATCTAGGGACCAGCTAGGGAATGGATTGAGTGACTAAGCCCACGTAGTGCAGAAATCCACATTGTAGGTATTTATACACACATGCAACTTGCAGACCTTCTGATAAGCCTGGGAGAGGGACATAAGGAGACCATTGTGTGAGTTCCAAGTATGCCTACTTACGTTTATATAATGTCCACCATCTATAGATGTATACAGATGTGTATGTCTATTAAGAATACATTCTCAGCCCTGCTTTTGCGTGTGCCTAGGGACATGAAACTGGACAGACTTACCCTGTCACACAAGTGGGCTTGGCCTTCTTACTTATGTGTAGTGCATTTAAGCAAAAATTGGCTTTTCATATATAAAAAAAGTAATAATAATTTACATTCACATTACTGCTGAAGTTTCCTTCTCTGCAGGACCACAATGATACTTAAGTTTTGTTAGTAAGATAAACTTATTCGTGTTCTTGGAACAAGTCTCTTTTTACCTACCTTAAAAAGCATCTAGTTTCCTAAAGCATCTGTGAGCAATTTAATTTTTGTGCATACTGTTTTCCTGTCTCAGGAGTAGGGCTTCCATAATTAATACCTTCAGGTTCTTACTCATTTTTAGCTATTCAGTCCTTCCATTCATTGGACATCACTGTAGACATGTGCTCTTAAACTCATCTAGATTGAGCCCAAAATGTATTTATTTGAACCTTCTTACTACCAAAGCTGTTTCCACTGTTAACTGTCTGTTAAGGCACTGCAGCGTATATGGGTGTGGGACACCTATCTATCTTACCTTATTATCTACTGTTCCCCATACACTATTTCCACTTCATGGACCTTATATTTGTTATCTTTCCCCAAGCAATTATGGGTCAGTCCATCTCTCCTGGATTTCCAGTCATGCTCTTCTTTTTTTTTTTTTTTTTTTTTTGGCCCTACAAAAGTTTATATAAACTGTAATAGCATTTTTATCATCAAAATAAACTACATTTTTCCATGACAGCAAGTAAACACATCTCAGGCTCCAATCTAGGAACTGGTACATTACTAGTACTGAATGTTTATAAATGAGTCCTCTGTTTGTCCATGAGTCTCAAAGACAGGTTCAAACATAATCAAACAAAAAAATTATTTGGTATTAAACATACCTCCAGATTTTTCTCCTTGTAGTTAGTAAAACATATTCTGATTCAATTAAATTATATTCGCTAAAACAACTGAATTGCTCTTTTTTTTTCCTCTTTTTCCTAGTGGCCAAAAACTAGAATCTTGCAATATAACTTCCATAGCCACAGTTCAATCAAGATTCTTTTTTAACTTCTCCTTTAGGATAAGTTAAGTTTACTTAAATATAAAGATGGCTGCATGAATTGTTTTTTTCACTTCTATATGGCCACATTGTTAGTACCAGTTTCAGTTAAAAAAAATAAAGCTAGAGACTGCTATCATTTTCATTGCCTGAACTCTTTGTTGCCTTATTAATGAAATACTACAGGAACAAAAGATCTAATAACTCTAGTAACTTCAGTACAAAATGGAACATCTACCTTCATTCTCCTGTGTCATAACAGTGTACAAAAAGAAAGCCTGTTTTTATAAGATAACTTATCCTACTTCATATTAAAAGGCTGCACATATATCAACAGCTGTGTAAACTTATCCTGATAGGAGTGACTTCCATCGTCAATGTCAGTAGGAATTTTTTTCTGGAAATAGTTCTAGCAAAATGGCAGCATACATTTTTTCAAGTTTTCAGTAGCATAGCTTCTCTAAAGCTAGCCATATCTACTGATCAAGGATACCATGACAGCAACATCAGTGCTAGGCACATACAGAGAAAAGAAATGCAATTTATCATTTGCATTTGATGGTCTCAGTGGGATTTGTGATTTGCAAAGGAAGTAGACAAGAGATGCAGCCCTTAATAGTGATGCTTCACTACAATAAAAGATCTTTGAAGCATATGCTTAGAAGACCAGATCTGCATACATTTTCAAATTCTGTCATTATATTTAAAATTTTAATGAAAGTAGGTTAGCTGTTAATATATAATAACAATCCAATAATTAAAAAAAATTGTCCCAGAACATAGATGTATTCCCTTGTTATGCTATTTGCAGTAAGCTTTTAATAGAACAAATATTGATGGTGGCCACATTAAGACATGTTTGGATAACATCCAGCTCCCTGGAGTTCTAGTTAAGGATTCCACGGGTCTGTTAGATCAGATTTCACAGGATGAGGTTAAAGAGGCAATTGCCTCTTTAAATTATCAATGGTCCCTAGAGAAGAATGGCTTGGGGCTTATTTTTGTAAAAACATTCAGATTTCTCAGCAAAAAAAATTGATCAAATACTGAAATTATGGTATTGAAAATAAGTTTGACAGGCTTTGAATAAATAGAGATAAAATGGATCTGAAGAATGTCAAAACAATTTGCTTGCAATATGAAAATTGTGGTTCCCAGTTTGTTATTCAAGACCTAGTAAAGGGATATATTTAAATGACAAACAGATTTGTACACAGAAGAATATTGATAGTTTAACTTTATTCAGACGACTAAAAAGAGACAAGGTTGCAATACGCTAAGCTGCTTTACCTAGAAAGAAAAATTCTGTGCTTTTTTATTTTCCAGGCCAACATACAGATACTTTGTTATCTAGATTCTTCTACGCTACCAACAGATGTTTGACCAAGAAAAGTCTTAATATCATCTGACCCAGATTCTGCACCTGAACCAGATTCTGCACCAATGATATGCATACTAACTGTATACATTAGTCTAATTCACAGATAGATTTGTTAAAATCCAGCAAAAGCTATTAAAAACTCAAAACTGACATGAGGCAGTTCATTTTATGCTCCTTACATGCTCTATGCTTGTTATTTTCTCATATTCTTCTCTAGATATCTGCTATTGGTTCCCATCAGAGGCAAGATACTATGCTATAAGACTTTTGATCTGAGCTGGCCATTCCTATTCTAGTAAGAGAGTAGAAGTAACTTGCACTTCCACCAGGAATATTCCATAAAGCAGAACAGCTCCTGTGCACAAATATAAAACTTTTTTTTTTTTTTTTTTTTGGCCAGATGAAAGAATGGGAAGTTTGTAGAAAAATGGCAAATGATCATCTTGGAGAAGTACGGTTTAATGTTCTCTCCACAGTAGTTATCTGGTTTTGGATACTTTTTAAAATTCTAATATATTTAAGATTTTATTTATAGAAAGTCTTTTCAAGATGGTAAAACCTCCTCTCTGCCCACCCTCCCTCCCCAAAAAAAGCACAGGCAGACACTAGCAAGACTACAGTCATGTCTGTTGTGAACAAAGCAATGCTGGTATGTGCCACCACTAAACAGACATTCATCTTTGCCTGTTGAGAATCTATATATCCTTCAGTTCTTCATACAAAAGAACAGCAAGAAATTGACCTGTACTTTTCTTAGTTCATTTACTCTATTGCTTCTTATTTGGGTGTATCTTCCCCATTTATTTATCTTTTAGTATCTGTAACTACATCCACTGCCTCCCTGCCCCACTTTTTTCCCACCATTTTTGTTTTCTTTATAATTTTGTCTTTATCTTATGTGCCAGTTTCTTACCTCATGACTCATATCATCTTCATTACATTGCCATTCTGAAACCAGTGAGAAATCTGTGAAGAACAGATGTAAATGAGATGTAATAGAGGAACATTTAAGATTTATTTTAGCAATTTGTGTGATATTAAAGAGACAAGGATGAAAAAGAGAATTCTTGTTTAATGGAGAGATGGAAAAATAGGCAAAGTGGAGAACAATATATGAAAACAATCTACGCCAACAAACAGTCTGCTCAGATTAGTATGTTCACTCAGACCTTTATGATCTGTGACATTGTGCCAGATGCGACATTTTTAAAAATGGAAAATCAAGATTTGTTCACAAAAATCCTCTACATATATTGACATTATTATTTATTCAGTGCAATTTATATGGTTGGTTCTTATTAAAGAAAGTATAAAGCAGAAATCTTGGCTTAAGGATTTTATGATGCAGAGCCTTTTTGCACTAAATCAAGTGGGTAGACTTCTGCCAGGCAGAGACTCACTGAGGTTAATGTATCTCCACATGAGGCCAGGAATTTGCTGCTATAAGCAACTTGTAAGGTCAAGTTCTTCTTAAAAATCCATCAAAATAAAGGAAATAAACCATAGCATTTGTTTCAAAAGAATCAAAAAGAACATAGCTTTTCACTTATGTATCTTGATGTCCATTTGTTTTAAAATACATTTGCATTTGCAAAATGAGATGTATTTTTTAGTTTGAGCTGTACACTGCATTAAATTGCCATACTCTGCTTACTTCTTGAAAAATTAAATGAAGATGCCTGTGTAGTTCAGCTATTACTCACAGCCAAGGAGTTTGAAATCAGTTTCCTTTCTAACAGAATCCAAGTTGCTCAGAACCGAGTAACATAATCACTAGGTTATTATTACGCCAGAGTCCAGGTAAAGTTCCTCACAGGAGTAAAAAGCCAGAAATACACAGGAATATAGGAGGAAAGCATAAGAAGTAAAAGTAGATAAAACAGAGTACAAGAAATAGAACATGTCAGGAATCATTCATAGAATGACTTAGCAGCAAGGATCTAACATGCTGAAACTGATAGCAGCAGGTCTATTATTAGCCAAGACAATACAGAAGGAAAAAAAAAAAAAGAAAGAAAAAGGTTATTATAAAAACATAAAAAGTATGTAGTCATCAGGAGCAAAATTTTGGATACAGAGAACATGTTTTTAGAGTCACAAATACAGTCCAGTGGGAAGAGGGTTGTAAAGCTTTGTAAACTCATCAAACTACTGTTCTAAATGATTCCCTCTGGTTCCTGATAGCAATGTAATTGACATAATGTACTACTGTGTTTGGTTATTAGATTGAAAAGAGCCAGGACAAGCAAACCTTTTACTAGGACATAAACGGCTAAGTGGTACTAATAGAGGGGTTTTTTCGTTCTCTTTTTTGAAAAAAAAGCAAATAGCAAGTAATCCTCTCCTGAAGACAAAAAGGGTATCAGTAAATATAAAGCAAACTAGTGACAGCGGTATCTCTTCTACATACCTGCTGTAGAGTACTTATTTAATCATGTGTAGAATAGGAAAGTGTGATAGCACAGATATGAAATGCTTGACAGTTTCCTTTGAAATCTGGAAATATTCAATGCAAAACAATATTCTCACAGTAAAGAGCTACTCTTTATCTTTCAATTCCCTGGATCATTTGCATTTTATTCTCTGCAGCTTTTCTTTTAGATTTTCTTTTAGATTTTACTATAAAGAAGTAAATCTGATTAGTTATAGTTTGTAAATGTCCCTACCAAACTATCACTTCTGAAACCAACTAACTCCATCAGTCTTTTGGGAAATAAGAGAAGGTAAATAGCTAAAAGCATGCTTATACTGTCCAATTTATAGGCAAATGTTTTTCTCCGTTCATGAGATATTTTTGACCAGAAATTTCCACATCAAAATAATTAAGTTAAATATTTTAATGTAACTAGAAGTAGACTGCTTTAATAACTTCCAGAGGTGCTCCAAGAAGTTTACAGGAAAGTTCTTCTTTTAGAAAAGTGCAAACTGGCCTCAAATCAGAAAAAAAGTATCTCCCTGTGAGTATAGGTTATGTAGGAATTAGATTTAAAGAAAAAGAAACAGAATATAAAATATTATTTTGATAGCATGAAATCCTTGCTTTTTTGTGGCTGGGAATAAATTGTGCATTTCATTGCATAGTTTCTCTTATCAGATAGTTTGAGACACATGTATATGCAAGTAATTGGTGGTTTACAAATTCCTAAATTTAAAAAAAAAGTCATGAGATTCCCTACCCAAACCGAACCCTAAAGCTTTAGATAGTTTTAAAGAAATTTTATTTCATAGTTTTTTTTAGACATTTGCATCCAAACAAGGAGCAGGAATTCCTATGTTCTAAACTCAAGCAATTCTTTGAATTTTACCTATATTGATAAATTCTTAGCAGGGATATAAATACATGATTATGTATTTCATTGGAATTATGATCAAATTACACATCTGATCAACTTCAAAAGAAATAAAAAAAAAGAGATGTGCTGATTAAAAGAAAGGACCATAACACTTTAAATAATCACTGTATTACAATCTACATAATATATTGTTCCCTGCTGACTTTTAAAGTGCATTATAAGGTGAAATATAATGCTGTTAGCTCAGTTTAAGTCTTGAATTTCTCTGGGAGCAAGTTTTGAATTTTACTGGTGATAAGAGAGTAACTACTAAGAGATCTTAATCTGATTAATATGTGGCATTTGTATAAACCTCTTGCAGCTCTACCAAGGTTCTTGGGGAAATAATAGCTAGCTAATATGCAATGCAGCCAGTTTGAAAGGAAAATATCAGATACTTACCAGCAGTAGACACACAGATGTAATAAAACAGGGTGCAAAGAATACTTTTGTATTATAACTTATTATATTATATATAAGTATTATAACTTAACTATAAGTAACTATAAGTATAACCTTAACTATGTTATGCACTTATGTGCAGAGATTTCCACCTCAACTGCTGCGGAAGTTTCTTCAGTATTAATAATAATAATGAAGACAATTACCTCAAAGGAACCTATCAGGGTGTCCAGTCCAAATGCAGAAAAGGGAGATGGAGTTTAAAAAAAAAATGAGGTAAAAAAAAAAAACACAAATAAACCCCTGATTTTTAACATTTTGCTGCATTTAGGAGCCTGTGAATAGTAAGACATAAGGGGGTTGATTGCTGCACTTCTCATGCTCTGAATCGTAATCAAATCCAGACACATGATTTTAAATAAGAAACTACATCAGCAACTTTAATGAAAATTCCTTTGAAGATAACTCTTGTGCTACAAAATTCCAGTGCCAAGCAGTTTTAATCTAAAACACTTTCGAAATCCCAAGCATTGCTGCTAGGATAGGAATGCACAATCAAGTCACTGAAGCAACTTTGTTTCTCTCCCTCAATCAACACCACTTTGTGCACCCAGAACATCTGGCATTTATGATACATAATTAGAATAGGGAACAGAAATCAATAATATCTTTTAAAAGGAAATTTAGTTACAGCATTAACAATGAAAGGACTTCACTCCTTCAAAGGGTCAGACAAGTATTAATTCTCGGGCTCCTAAGAGACAGACAAGTAATCTAATCACTTCGCACTCGAAGCTTGCTGAAAGGCAGTATAGCCTATCACTCTTTTTTCAGTATTTTCCACTTGGACCTCATTATCCTCAGAAAATACAGCATGAGAGTGGTATCCCAGAATGCTGTCCTTAGGCTTTGAAAAACATATCTGATAGAAAGGTGCAGGTCTTACGGTGAAAAATATCCTGTTTTTCTCTGCCATCATCACTGCTTCACCATTTCATAATTTAAGAAGTACTGACTGAGTTAGATTAAGGAGACTGTATCAGGAGCCTATGTTCCACTTTTTTTTTTTTTTTTGGTATGTTATTATAAGAAATTTCTTCATTCTATAACAATTTGACCATGGAGAAAACAAGAATAAAACTTTTTCATAATTTCCACCTCTGTAGGCTTTAAACTCTCAACAATGATTATTAGATGTTCCAAAACCTCAGATAAAAATAGTACAGGATTTCACATTACCTAGGTCACACAATTAGGAAATAATACTTTGACTCTTCAGAAAACAGCATGTCTGTCATCCTTTGCTCAGTTCTTCCTGAGGACTTTCTGTTGCAGGATACTGAACATACCTTTGCACCCTGAGGCAGAATCTCTGAAACTTCCCTCATGCAATTCTTACCTAAAGATATTGACCTGGGAATTTTGTATTCTAATTGGGGTTATATTTTTCTAGAGAAAGTACCAGAGCTCATTGTTTTTGCATACACACAAGAACTGCAGTTAACACTCATATTGATCTCTCCCAAACTGCAGGCCTGATTGACAGCAAGAAGTCAAAATCAGGTCTCTTCTGCAGGGGAGTAGCACAGCTGTGTATTTGCAGGGCAAATTAAGTATGCTGAATTATAACACACGATAGGATTACATATTCTGAAATATCATCATCAGTTTAAACAAGCCTCAACCTTTGTAATTTTACCTATCTGTAAAAAATGAAAATGTGTATTCTTTCGTCACTGATGCCTGTGCGATGACTTTGTATTCCAACGGCTGAGGATTTCAACCTTGAGGCCTTCTACTTTTGAATTTTGTTGCAAATTTTGCTCTGCTTGCTAGTTTTCTTTCCATTTTGTATAAAATTATAATCTGAAAGCATCTCTTAATCCACATTATTTTTCAAAACCTTATCTGTCAAATTTTTGATCCTGAATACCAGTTATTGTTACTTTTACTTGTGACAGTGCTTTCCATATACTTTAGGTAATGTTGCTCCTTAAATAGTCTGGAAAGCAATCTAACTAGGGACAGTATCACTTATGGGGAATTTTGTTAGATTGCTTATAGTATATCACACTTAATGAAAATTTGTTATCCAGTCAAAATTCCTCTAACTGAAATAGAAAACTCATTTTTAAGACTTAGGTTTATGGTTTATAGATTTTCTCTTTTACTGATTGTCTCATTTCTGCTCTGTTTTAAACGACATTTATCTTCTCACATCCCTAACCTACTACATTACAATTTTAGTTGAGTTCCCTCAAAAATTAGATAATCTCACCCAATAATTACAGTATTTCTTATAAAGCCTGTGAAAAGAATATAGTAAAGAGGGAATACCCACCTGTCACAAGTGAATTTATTTTAAAGGTGCACACTTGCATTTTAAAAATTATTTACACAATTGCCCTAGTCACTTCAATAAAAACTGAAGAGATGATTAAATTAAAAATAGGAACCAAAGCTAGTTGCCATCTACTATAAAACCAAGGAATCTTTTTGCAAATATAAACCTTAAATGATTTTAAAATTTCTAATTAAATGGCTACAAGGTCATACAAATTGTTTTTGATATCTGGAATGGTACTTAAACTATGTATTTTAAGCAGAGGCATTGTGATTGCTTTATTCCAGTATTTATCAAGGAACAGATTTTGGATTTGTTGTAATTCATTTAAAAATGGTAAAATTTTTGTTTAGTTTATTTATGCCATTTCATGGCCTTAATTTCAGTAGGTTATTTTGCCCACTTTTAGGCCATGTTCCATCATTTGAGTTATAATGGAACTGTTATCACCACGTTTGTTCTCCCCAGAAATGGCAAAATTATTACCTAGATCCACATTTTAAGAAGGGTATCGATTTACACATGAGTTTAATATCTACTCTTGCACACAGTGTATTTGCTTTTAATAAAGATGGGGTATTCTGTACAAGTATGGAAAGAAACACATTTATCTGAATGATCATTTAGGGTTGTGCAGGTGCAGTCTTGACTCAAGAAATATCACCTGATCTTTTGTATTGTCAATTCAAACCAACTATTAATTAATGATTCAAGTTTTGAGAAGAAAGAGTGAAACAAACAAGCAAACAAACAAAAAAGCCAGAAATAAATACATAGCGTAACATCTTTCCTCAGGCTCAGCCTTAGTCCAACAACTCTCCCCTCGCATCCCCTTGATTTCACCACACGTCATCACGGCACTGGGGGGGACTCAGGAGTTCGGGATCAACAGGCAACAGTCTGTCTCTCCCACTCCGTGCCTCACATGCTTCTTCTGTCACTCCTGCGCAGGTTTCCCTCCCACATTCCCCTTCCCAAAAGCTACTGCCCTTTCTTAAATGTCTCTAAGCAGAGGCACCAGAGCTGCCTTGGTCCATGGCACCTCGAGGGCAGCCCCTTCTTTCTGCCATTATAGCACTGCCTGGAACTGGTTGGCACTAGCACAGGGCGGCCTATGACTCCCACCACAAGGACCAAGGACCGCTCCCTTTTACCAAAACCCTGCCCTTTGTGCCCAATACATGTACCCACACATATGCAGAATTCATTAAATCCACATAGCAGCTTATTCATTTTTAGCTGCCTTTTTTTGTTCATTCGCAAGTTCAGCTGGGCTAGGGGAACATCTGTTAAAGCTATATAAATTTATATTTACTTTCACCATCTCTGCTAATTTTAGATATCTACAAAATTAAAACAATATAATAAACTAGTTCTCTAAGCTGCCAATGTAATTTATTAAGAGAATTATTGAGCCTCAGGGGGTAGCTCATCACACTCAAAACCAAGATAATTACAGGTACTATGAGTCCCCATAGAAGAGTTTCTCTCTCATGACTAACAGGTTAGATACCAGGAGGCTGAAGTTTAGTGAAATTAAATCCCGTGACAAGTCACCTCTTCAATTTCATAGCGTAACATTACAATCCTTCAGTGACTCAACACAGTGTTGTGGGAGGTGGGGTGCCAGGTTATAACTTCAGGTTTAGGAAGCCAAAATTTAGAAGTGATAGAAAGCAGTTTGTACTTGTGAGCATGGAATGGCCAAACCCTGTCATGAGCCCACTGTTAAATTCCTACCCTCTTGAACCCACCTGGCAGCAGCGCAGACAGCAGCTCCACGAGTGGAGATGTCGTCCACGGGCTCCAATGGGAGGATTCACGTACATGCTCAGAGCGCCCTTGTCCAGGGATTTTGTGGATCAGAACTGAAGTATCCTCCACCTTCCCAGCTGCTTTCTTTATCTTTTCCCTAACTTGTTGAATAGGCATGTAGAGCACATTTTAGAAAAGCGTAGGGGGAAAAAAAGGCATGATGAATTCTGTTTCTTCTAACCATGCACAACCTCTGCATCTCTAGAAGTAACTCACTTACTGCTCACTAGAAGTAACTTCTTACTGTCCTCTATTCTCTTTCATCCTTCATTAGTGGATGAATTAAAAGACATGTTCCTTTTCTTCAAAACAGAGAGATGTAATAATAAAAAAGGTTGATGGTCTGGCGTAACACTCACCAAAGTCAGTAGGAGTTTCTACACTCACTTCAGTAGGTTTTGAAGTGGATTCTAAAATACTAAATTCAGAAAAATACAAGTAAGGAGTTCTCTAATCAATAGCCAAAGGATCAGAATATCTATAATATATTAATTCTACTCAAAACAATGGCACAATAACTGTATTCTTGTATAAAATGAATTATTGCTAGCCTCTGTGATACAAACAATTCCAATAATCAGCATGTACATATACAGATATATAAAACACATAAATGCATGTAGTAATTAGGAATTAAATTACGATTCAACAGATGTTATATGATGTAAGTATTAATAACCTCATTATAAATCTGATGAATACAAAAGCACTCCCATTATTATTATCCTCAGATAGAAAAGAAGTATTGTTAATCTGCTGAGCAGTTGATGAGACAGAAAATTATAAATAATAGAAACAGTGCACAAATTAATTCTACATTAGAAAGACAGAATAGTTTGTATATAATAATAGGAAGACCATTTTTAGCAGAGGATAGGCCTGATCTTCTGTTGGAGATTGTTTTAATTATTGGACAGCTGTTCTCTCCCATGATTCTAAATTAAAAAGGAAAAAAAAGTAATCTCTCTCTAATAACAGATCTAACTGAAACTAGATGCTAGCCAGCAGAATCCTACAAATGCTATATCATCCGAATACTAATGAAAGATCTCCTTTAAAAGAGTTTTGGGGCTTTCAGAGATTAGTGGGAGACTTTTCAAAATGTAAAGAAATAGCACGGAGACAACTGCTCGGAGTAGTTTAGGCAATAGAGTTTTGTGTTTTTCATATTTCTTTTTTATGGATAATTAGTATTATTGCCAATGCTAAACTAATTTTGGAAAGATTGAAATTAAGAGTGCTATGACTTTTTGGGGTTTTTTTTTGTTTTTTTTTTTTAAGTTTGCAATGCTTCTCAGATGAAGAATGCATCTGGAATAAAACCTACAAAAGACTAGGTTAAATTAAATTAAATTAAATTTGGCAAAGAAAAATCTGAATTGCTGTATCATGGACTACCAACATACCCTGCATTTGGCATTTTCAGTAAGTGACATTAATATTTTGTCCCCCTGTCTTCCTGTGTATTTTAGTAAAGCAATATGAATGTATTAAAAATATTTTGGATGTAAAATCCAGGCAATGGCAAAAACTAGATGTTTGCCTTCTATTAGCATCATTATTTCTGCTTAGTTATCAGTTCCTGGAAGAGTCAGACTGAGACAATTGCTTGTATTAATCATGGCAAGAAACACTAAGACGGCCCATAGGAGAACCATTTTTTACTTATTGGCTTTTTCTACAAGCTGTATCGGCAAAGTCATTTCACAAGTTTAATGGATGACTCCAGCCTGCAAAATGTATTGGTCAAGGTAGGTCAAATAGTGTAGCATTTACAGAAATGGAACAAGACAGGTTCAGTGACTGGAGTAGTTAAATAATAATGACAAAAAGACTGAGTGTTTATCATTGGTTTTTGTGCCCTCAGTAAACATTTTTGTGCCATATAAAACTTAATGCTATAATGTCTTCAAATGACTAGGTATTAATTACTATAATCTCCCTGGTCAGAACTTACATTATGTTGCAATTTGTAATTAATAAAGAAGATTGAAGTCATCCAATTGCAAGAGTAGAATCCTTCATATTTACATAAGTTCAACAGTAAAAGTAAAGGAGCTAGGAAAAATACATTTTAAAACAAAAATCATGCACAGTGAAATGTTTGCATTAGCCACTGGCTGTTATAATTGAACTGGGCAATCTAATTTCAAGAATGATTTGGGTTTTCTAGTGTAAACATGTGCCTTTTTTTTTTTTTTTTGAATGCACGTCTACTATCATGAAAAGAAAATATTGAAAATACTGAAATTCATATTTCTTCATAGAAAGGTGACTAACAATAAAAGGGACTATGGGGACTAACCTATAGCACTTTTTTATTTTGTCCTTGTATTAACTACTTAGACATTCCATTTTGAATGTTCTTCACCATTGGGGAGGGGAGTTGAGGACTTGCTAATGACAAACACGTTGCTGTCTCACCTGAGTCATTTAGCTTTAGGCTACCATATACATAAAGCTTACTGATGTTCACACTGATTCTAAAAGCTGGGCACAGTACCTTTTTTCTGTCCCCTTATTCTTGTAAATAAACCCTCTCTATCACTGCACTTAGTACCATGCTCTACTCTGACATGCATGCCCTCAGCTTGCCAGGACAGAACAAAACTGAAGGGACCGTGCACCCACATAGATATGTTACCCAGTGACAAGTAGGAATCTCGCCCAGTGACAGACTCAAAGCAGAGTGCTAGAACTTGCTGCTGATGAGGAGAAGAGATAATCTGTAATAGCATCTGGGGAATACTCCTTTGAGCTGGAAGTCTTCTCCTCACCATTCCTTTATAAATAAAGTTAGCAAAGCAAGACTTCTACAGCTTGGAAGAAAATACCAACATAAAAAACTTTATTTTCTTTTTCAGAACTTACATTATTACATTTTGAGCATAAGGCAGAAAAGCACACAAAATGTTTCAGATAATGTTTGTTATGCTGTAAAGTAAGTTATCACATTGGCAATTAATGATATAAAGAATTTATTGGAAAGGAAGTACTGCTTGTGGTAAAAAGGAATGAGCAAAATAATATCACATTAAGTTGTTCTTCCACCACAGAAGTTACTTCACAACAAAGTGAAAAGACTCTGCCAACAAGGCTTTCAATGTTAAATAAATCTACTAGCATTTGCCATTCCAATTTAGCAGGTCAGTATTTCAAAGAAACCCTGGAGATAAGCAAGTTGGCAGGAACCTGAGAGTAGTAGTAGTGGGGGGTAAAATGAGAAAAGGGCTTGGGTCTGAATTACTTTTGACATTTACAGGTGGTGAGTAATGTTAATAAAAATTATGGCTACAACAATGATGACTCTGTGTTATAATGCAAACTGTCAGGAGCAAGCTCTTCAGCGACCACCGATAATACAATACTGCAGGTAGATGCTTGAGAACTTGCTGAGAAAGCAAGTTAGAGCTACAGCAATGGCAAGCCAGTGCTCATTCTGGCTACAGGAATCTGGCAGTGAAATGGAAGTTCAAAAAATACAACACACATTTTCAAAAAATAAGAAAATAAGGAAACTTTTTTTCTTCCCCATTCTGCTATTTTCACTCCTATTCCAGGGCACAGAAGGGTCATAATAGCACATAACCATAGATTCTTCATGTAATAGATCAGTGAATATTCTTTTGATTGTGTTAAAATGTCTTTTGTCCACAGGAAAAATGCTGAATGAACAAAATGATTGGGAAAAGCATTTCCTCTTCATGCTTGAAGCAAACATAGTAATTTATTGCTCATATCTTTTGTTATACTGTGTTCAGCAATAGTAGTCTGTATTTCATTCTTTAGCCCACCTGCAGAAGTACAAACACAGCAATTATCTACAAGCATTTGCTAAAAAAAAAATACAACATATAATTACAAAGGCAAAAAAAGCTACTAAAATTGCAGTTGACTGAAGTTCGGTTATATAATTCCAATAATATTTTAAAGCAAAAAAAGACAGATGCGTACCTTGGCCACTAATCCTGGAAAAAGTGTTTCTTATCAGAGTAATACAGTGTAAAATGTAACTAATCATTAACACTCCACCAGACTGGTTGCTAGAATCTGTAACTACCAATTTCCTGTGTTTTCTGACTAATAGAAACTGTATTAATCATTTCATTTGTTGCTAAAGTACAGAAAAGTAGTTGAAGAAGCTGTGTTTATGTGTCAAAGAGAGGCAACTCCTTATGATGGTAAATAAAGTATCGAAGCATTGTTTTTTTTTAAAAAAAAGTTTTATATTAATTTTTTATAGTTTCATTTCCTTCTTTTCTTTTTCCCATAAAAGCTTTGAGAAAAATATATTTAGTTCTAAAAGATCATCAGAAGACAGCCAAATATTATATGGGTAATAAATCCATGGGTTAATCATTGTTTTATTTTACACAATTCTTTTGCATAAAACTTTTGTTTCTTCTTTGTACCGAAACTCTTCACCAAATTTCTGCACCCAAAAATAAAAAATGTACTGATATGTAACAGACATATTTTGTTCCAGTACTTCCAGTAAATTTCAATAGTTTTGTTTAGAAATTTACCTAATATTATTTTTTTTAATGGTGATGAAAGCGAAATAAAATTAATCAAGCCTTGAATCAAACAGAACATTTAAGGTCTTTAAAGACCCCCATTATGTTTTGAAATCAGGATCCTTTCTCATGTATAATGTAAAACAATAAAATAACAAAACCCACTAATTAGTGACATTTGTCATATCTGTAACTCCCTGAACTAAGCAAACTACGCCCTGCAGACTCTTTGGAACATTATCACAGCTTCTTCTAAGTTTTCTCTCTGCTTGCCTTGCTAATAAACCCCAAAATACTACTTTGGTGGGAGGATCTACATGTAAATTGAGGTAATTCAACAAAAATTGACCTGAATGTGCAGAGGTCACTTGGCTCAGGTCATGGAATGTTCCTAAGCTGTCCTTAGCCATTTAACACAATTGAATTTTTTCAGTTGTCTGTTCAAAACTCTTTTATTCTGGCTCTGAAATGCTACAGTTTCTGGCCTAGCTCCTGGTAATAAATATTCCAACCACTACAGCTGGAAACTAGACCGTATAATTAATTGTCAAGGATGGAGTTCCACTTGCATAAAGACAAATGCCAGTGAGAAACTACATCACTCAGGTGTAGTAAGTACTTAAAATCTTTTCGATCTCTTTTATTTTGCCTAAGCATAAGAGCTTTTATGGTACAGCTTTCTCCTAGAACTTCCCAAAGGAGGTATCTTTATTACCATTAGTATGATCAATCACACTTATTACTTTAGTGCCTAAGGTAAAGTGAGATTCACTTATAAAACTATAGAAGGTGCTCCTAAAGCCCAAAATACTAGACATTCTCTGTAATCAAAATGACCCAGACATTTGCCAGGGAGAAAAATGAAGTAGGATGATGATAGCCACATCACAGCACTTTAGAGTTTGAAATCTGTAATCCTTAGAAAAACAATCTCAGGAATTCTGGGAAAAGCAATCTTAGTTTAACTGAGAAAATGAAGTAAATGCAAAAAATGTGAAGGAAAACAGTGTAAAGTTAATAAAGCAAGGATGAAAAGGCAAGAAAGGCAAGGAGGACTTGAGGTGAAGATCAAGAAAAGTAGACAGAGAAATCCAATCCAATTGCAGAAGCTATTAAATTATAAACATAATAATTTTATACATGCACTTCTTTGAAGACTATTATGAGAGGTATTCACATACTACCACTTCTACTCTTCCAAGAGTGAGTTAGAGCTAAATGATCAAGGAAACACACAGAAAACAAAAGGATAGTCCGAGATAATCTGTTACCATCTAACTAGAACTTCAGACAGGAAAGCAAAAGCCTCAGAAAAATGTACATTAAAATTATTATGAAGGAGAGCAAAAGCACTGGCTTCTAGATTGTTTCCCTGATCTGCTCCTATTTGGTAGGCTTCACAGGCATGCTGTTAATGGATACATATGCAAAATGGTGTGTATGTAATTCATATACACATATATATATATATATACATATGATACAGATCCGCTTGTGATCTTTGTGAATTTGAAAGCTCATTTCTAAGATTTAGAACCCCTTTTCCTGCAATGAAAACCTACATACTTGCAATAAAGAGCCAAAAAGTTTCTTCCTTCCATGATCTCCACCTGTACCTGGTTGACAGACCTAATCTACTGATTAAACTCACCTGGTACTAATGAACGCACAGAGGAGCAGACTCTTTGTCAGAGTTTCAGTACTACAAGGGAAAGCTAGTCTCCTGGCACAATTTTAAGTTTAGTGTCTCACTTGAAGGGGATGATTCTTACATGCAGGTTTGAGCTGTGGTCTTTATCTATCCCACCACTTAGCTCCTTCAGCTGGCGTATATGCTGGGATTCTGTATGATACAGCTACATAAGTCAGTAAGAGGCCCAGAAAACTGTGACTCCGAATATGTGTGCATGTGTACACGTATAGCAAATATCTAAACAGACAATGGAGTTCCCATGTAGCCAGTACTCAATTGTCTCAGTTCTTCTCAAAAACTTAAGTGAATTAAAGATGTCACATTATTTTTCAGATGAGTTGTCCAACATGAGAAAATCAAACATGTTTTCAGAGTTATGTTAAGTGCTTGGGGAATAAGTATCTTGACTTCCTATGCATTTTGACTGGGGTTTAAATGACCAAATATATTTAAGTAAGTTGCCTTAGACTGCCTATATAGCCAATGGAGAGAAGCTGGCATTTCTAGGGCACAATTTATCTCATCCTAAAATAGATGTCTAAAGCAGGTCAGATGAATTGTGCCCTTGCAGCGCCTTTTACTCCCCATTGACTATAAAAAGCATGACTAACTCAGACACACACGTCTACACTGAAGACATTTACAGGTAGGTGATAAATTCTACTCTATATGATTTATGATTAACTGACTTTGATGACTGAAGAGGTATGACTTTGAACTGAATTCTTCCCATCTCCAAAGTTGGATTATCTATAAGGTTTCTCTGCAAAGGGCTTGGACTCATGGTGTAACCTTAAATGTTATGGCACTTAAACAGACCCTCAGCTCTCACTTTTTCATAGAACTGGTAGAAATGTGATTGTCTCTGCAATCTTCCCACTCTTTTGAAACCTTCCCTTGCAGACATGGCCACTATAAACTCAATGGGTTCAAAAGTTATTAGAGGAAGAGAAATATAGGTCCATTCAGGGGGCACATTGCACAAGTGTCTGAGAGAAACCATGATAAAAATTTCAAATCAGGAAAAAGGATTCAAACCTTCTATTTAGCCACAAATAATTCAATAAAATCAGATAGAATAGCAACATAAATAAAAACAGATGTGTCAGACAATTTATTTCTATTCTTTATTTCCTTCTTGCTTCTTTTGCACAATAAAACATCCTATATCTGTGATGAAAAAACATACTGATCCTGCTAAAATCAAGGTAGTATTAAATATGAATGAATATTATTATCCAACGATATGTATTTGGCTGTACATGCCTGTCTGATAAACTAAGATTTCTATGGTTTAGAACCTGCCCTTTTATTTATTACTTGTTTTCACTCTGAGTATATCTTCTATATAGTAACCATACATAAGTGATAAAAATAGTACTGTTATTTGTACAGAGAGAATAATAAAATCACTATAGTTGGACTAGATGACCTATAGAGGTCCCTTCCAACCTTAAGGATTCTGTGATTCTGTGATTCTGTGAAATGTCTTCTTAAGCAGTGGTCATTTTGATTTTTAGTATTTTACACTTCCAAATTCATATGCAACACTTATCTTTTCAGGCTCTGTGTATGCTGCACAAGGATGGATGCTATTTGAAATAATGATAAGGTCAAGTGCCTATTACTGCACATTCTTCCTTATTCTATCTACTGACACTAGGAATAATGTTTTTCTACTAATATTTCTATAAAAGCAAAAAAAATCTAGATTACAAAGAGCTTGATCCAAAAACTAGTGAATGTAATGAAAAATCTCCCACTGAATGTGATTTGTTTTCCTTCATCCCTATAGAAATCAGTTTAAGGACCAGATTAAAAAAAAAAAGTGTTTCTTCATACTCTTTCATAGGGTCCTTTTCCACTTAGATAGTTATGCTGCAGCTCCAGTGTTTTACAGGAACTGACATATGATACAACTTCTTTATTCTTCTCCTCTTCTATAACAGGCTTAATAAAAACACTTGAAAGGGAACTGAAAAAAAAAATCAGAAGTTGCCTTTTCTCATTTTACAGACCAAAAGTTATTTGTTCTATTATTTCCAAATTAAAGAACAAAGCCAGTTTCCATGCAGTACTTTACTATAATACTGTGTTTATAGGGTAGGAAGAGTTAGAATAAAATAATTTTTGGTGACTATTTTCTACAAAGTAAAAATTCTTGTATTTTGTCCAATTCATTTAGCCTCATAAAGGATGACTTCACCATGTAGACTCTTTTCTTCATAGGAATTTATAAATGATGTGTGCTGTTGACTGAGCTTTAGGGAAACAGGACTTAGAGAGGACTCTAGAGTTTCATAGGGCACGATAGCCTATGGTACTTTCATAAAATAACCAATTCAGGTAGGCAGGATACCTGCAGTACACCTGGGAGTACAAGAGTTTACATGGTGTGTACAGGCCAGAGTCACAGTTACATCAGTGTTTGATACACAAAAGATTTGCTCTAATAGGCTTAGACAAATTCTTTATCCGAGGTTTTGACAATTTTCTATAGCTCTGCTAAAAATGTTGCTAGTATAAATTAAATGTCACAAAGAACATCCTGTATCCTATTAAGACATTAAGCTCTTCCTTTGTATTCAGGTCCATGGTGCTGTACATGACACAGTTTGTTTTGTACTCTATTTGAAAGGCTTCATTTGGCTTTCTTGTTTTAGAATGAAGTACTGTAAACACAAAATTGAATTCTTAAGTAGGAAATTCATCAAACAGAAAGGAAAAAAAGAAGTGGATCTGACACTTGATGATTAAATATACTCTACTCAGGACTGGAAGAGGGGATCAGAAGATAATTGTTGTTAATTTGAAAATGGCCTGAAGAGGAAACATAAAAAGAACTCTGATTTACTTTGCCACTTACAAAAGCTATACACTTTTTTTACTTTAAAATACTTGTATTTGTTCTATCTCAGAGATGCACTTAATTAAACATAGGCTTAAATTTAATTGGCTCCCTAGTGAATACCTCCATGCCGTTAAGTCTTTTTACACTTTGGCTAGTTTCAGACAACAAACTTGTGCTAGCAAATCAGCCAGAGGCGTGATGTTGCCTTTGATTGACAGCTATACCACTAATTCTCTTTTAATAAGATAGGGATGATTTGCTTAGTATAGATCATTTTGCTCTGTGTGGGTGACAGCCTCAGGCACATGCAGTCCAAATCACTACTTGGAAGTCCCATGCTTTGACGCAATCCCAGACATACATCTAATTTTACACTTCCTACATTAAGATATCACAAATCAACTGCTCTGAAGTAGCTGCCCAGTAACAAAGGAGAAGTAGCTCCATTACCTATTGAGAGGTGAGTTATTTTGTGTGTTCCTGAAAAAGACTATTCTCACATAAGCTAGCTTAGTGAGTTTTTTTTTTCTTGCATGTACACATCAGCAAATCAACAATGCTCACAACAGTGCTTCCAAAGAAGGTCTAACACAGGAACCTTACCAACTAAAGCTGGTAGCATGGAGCTGGTATCCAGATTACCATCAGGAGGGGAACACTCAGAACTACTCAGAACTACATGGGTAAAATAGAAACACATAGCTATGCGCCTGGATAAGGAAAATTTGCTCTGTGTGTGTGTACCATAGTGGGGTTTTCCTTGGAGCTTTCATGAGTGATCAGCTATTATAATCACAGGGTAGTTTAACTGGTCTAAGTAATGTCCACATGGAGGACTTTGCCTGTACTATGTACAGTATCCCTATATGGCCTTGGTTTTGCAAAATGCCACTTAAGGTTCTTTCTACATTTTTCTTTCATTTATTTGAGTATATTAATATTATACTAATCCTATAAACCAATAAAGCTTAAAAAAAAAATAAGACTGCAGTCTGACAAGTGACATAGAGCAATAATCGATATAAATCTTTCCTTATTTAGATTACGATATTATTTATCTGTCTTAGGCTTTAACATCTCCCAAGTATCACCTCAATTTAATATTTGGGATAATATAAAACCTACATTTTCCTGAAGGGGAACTTAAAGATTTCTCCATGACATGTCCAAGAGAGAGGAGGAAGCTAGGTCTTCAGAATCACTGATTAGTTTCCAAATCACTTTTCCTGTCTCAGTGCTGTCTTATTTGGTAGATACAGTAACTGTTGACATAGCAGCAGCAATGGAACTAAGCCAGTGACTGAATCCTATGTAAATAGGAGGTAGGCTGGGTCAGTAAGAGCCCCATTTTACTTTCTTGCACTGAGGTCCCATAGTTATACTACTTCAGTCTGGCTGAAAAGCATCGCTATCACAGAGTGGCAACTAAGACAGGTCAACCAAAAACTAAGGCAGGACAACCAAAAGCCTGGAAACTAGCAAATGCATCATGAAGTTTGAAATGAACAGGAATCATGCTGGGCAAAGGAGCAGAACGTCCACATGGTGATCAAGCACTTACAGAGCAAACCATCTAATTCTGGTAGCTATGAGAGAAAACTGCCAAGGGAGCTTCTCTTTTCAGAGTGTTGAGGAACAGCATTATTGAACCAGTCCTTCCAAAGCCTCTGGCGATCCTGCACACCCTGGTCCCACAGAGACTCTACACTTTTCTGTGGATCTAATGTTGCAAAGTTCCTGCAGTATTAGCATGAAACTGTGGTGGACATACTTCCATCCAGCTTTCTTGGTTGCCTAAGTTCCACCTTTTACTTCTATAAAATAGTAAGGATAGATAGCCAACTTTGCTAAAAAGTTTTATTAGGCTGACTTTGACTAAAAATGGACTAAAATGTAGCCATTGAGTGGCCATTATCCTCATACCTGCCAGAATCTCTATTAAAAAGAGAAATAGATATACAGGAGACCTTATTACCAGTTCCATGTTCTGTGTTACTGCATGAGGAAGCAGCTACATTTCTCCAATGCACAGTGGTGATTAGACACCACTAGAGATCCATTTGCTTCAGAAGTGAAATCCTGAAAAGGGTAATATAACCTGCAATGTGGGGAAGTATTGCTGCATATGTGCTTTTTCAGGAACTGCTTGTTCCTACAGGGTTGCTATTAAAGACCTACAGGCATTTTAATTATCTAGTGTCTATCCACCTAATATGTCTGTTCCACCTTGTGCTTCAGGAAGGTAGTACTTTATACACAGTATTCTGCCAACCCACTCAGACTACAAAGAGAAGATGTTTTTGACTTGTCATAGTTAATAGTCTCACTAAGCTCACTGAAAATTGGATCAAGACCGCATGTCATGATGGATCTCTTATCTGCCAACATTAGCCATTGCATTTCTCAACTCAGGTGCTCCAGTTTAGCTCTCATTGAACTATATATTTTATTTTTCATATATAATCCTTCTTGGGAAAATTATTTGTATTCTATCACTCCTAAAGTGCTGCTCGAGTGTCCTCATGTGCAGCAGAAGGAAAAGTATAGAGTTTTGTGAAGTGAAAAGGAAACTTCCCTTAAAGAAAACTATCTTTACATAAGGTAGCAACTTCAGTAGTACAGACTTCTGATTATTCCATGAAATAATGGAAAATTATTATAAATATATGTATTTCTTCTCATAAAATATTTGTCATTTTAAAAGCAGTCTATGCTCATAGCATGAGTGAGATTTTGCAAGTGATACAATATAAATACATCTCTATTCTATGAAGAGAGGTATTTATACAGGTTGTACTGATTTCATATATCATTAATGGGGCAATTCACTAATCAAGTAAATTAGTTTTGCCTGTGCAAACATACATACTGAAATTAAATCAAGTATTTTGTCATTGCACAAGATATGCATTCACTTTCATATCAAAAACTAGGCTTGGCATATGGCAGTGGTATTAGTAACAAAGAGGAATGCAAACAAGAGCTAACAAACAAATCTAAAGCAATGCAATTTGTGATACAAAATGATAATATTAATCTTAGCTTTATGGCACAATGGGTATTTCAAAAATCTAGGGGTATGTTCTAAAGTTCTATATAAAGCTATGTATTTCTTTCACAAATGGAAACAGAGGTCTTTCTGGCTAACAGACAGACTCACACTGGTGATGAAGGGTTTTGGAACAGTTACCTAGGCCTTAATTCAGCAATTCAGACTCTTAAGCATTTGTAAATGTTAAGCATATATTTAGGTTGCTTTAATAAATAGGAGTAGAGTTAAGCATGCATGCAAAGTGGCTTGATGATTTGAAGCCTTAATGCGAGCAGGCTGAACATTTCAGCAGGAAGATTTAATTTCTGGCTATGGAGAATGCAAATTCATAAATTAATAAATCTTTTTTATTATTATTTTCTTTTTTTTTTAATGCATCTTTTTTTTCATTATCCAGTCAGTAGATTTCCACCTTGCAATGCTTCATATGAGCCTGTGGATACCACAGATGCATAATACATGGTACAACATTTTTCTTCAAGCAGTGGGTGGTCTGATCTGACTTTTACAATCAAGCTGACTTTTTACATTAAAAAGCTTAGCTCAGCTTGTGCTCTTAGAAAATTTATTTTACTCTGCTTGACTACATTTATTTTAAAGTATGTATGTGCATACATGCGTGGCTGAGTGCCCAGTAACTGTATTATACAGTCAGGAATATCTATCTCAGTGTTTTCATCACAATTCTTTGCTCCTAGAAATTTATCACAAGGTAATAAAAATTCACTCAGCTTTGAAAACAAGGCTTCTGTGCTTTAATGTATTTTATTCCATTCAAAAAAAAATGTTCACTTTAAATAATAAAATTGTGAAGAAATAGAGATGCAGTATAAGAACAAACTTTTGACACCACTTGTAGGAGTTTTGTATTTTTATCATCAATTTTCCAGACTATTACTTACTACCAAATAACGTTAGTACCTCAATATTTCCAAAGAAAATATACTTTTAAAAGGATTCTGGCATTTATATTACACACTTCTAATTGTTGCACAGAGATGTCTTTCCTCATTTTTCTTTAACTCAATATCCTGCCCCTATTTTTCCAGGTTGAATGTAATTTTTGGTCTGTTATCAAACAGATTTAAAATGAAGTTTATTTGAACTGTGTCCTATGTTCCCGTTTTCTTCAAGTCTTGCATTGTACTGCATCTGCGTATCAAAAAAAAGTGGCAATGAGAGAAAGTTTAAGGGTCAAGAGAGTTGTTCAAAAAGTTTAAACTCAAATATATAGCTCAAGAAAGTGTTATTTTGAAATTATACATTCTATTCATCCTCTGCATCAACATGAAAGATTGCTCAAATTTTAAAGAGTGTTGTTTTGCATGGCAGAGAGATGCCAAGTCCTAGCTGGGAACCTGAGGTGGACAATGAATCTAAGTAGCCCAAATATAAAAGAGGTACTTATTGTGAATATTTTTTGTTATGAGATTGATTTCTTCAGGATTTTCAGCTGTGCTACCTTGTATAATCAGTTAAGGATTCAGTGCAGACAGAATATGAATCTCCATTTTTCATCTCTTCATTGACTCACAAGTTCTCACTTGGTTTGTCTGATTCACTGGGAGACTGACCTAGTAAGAGTTCTTCGTATCTGCTACACCAAGATTACCATTGAAATATGCCATGAGGCAAAACCGACATCTCAGTTCCAACAGGAATTTTTCTTCTGAACTAGAGCTTTTCTTTTGGCCCTTTATGCTTGAAATCCATTTTCTAGTCAGTATGTAAGCACCCTGAGTGGAATAGATTTTGTCAAAGTAGATAGCCCTGAGGAACTAACCACAGATATGCACACAATGTTATCAACATAATACAGAAATCTATCTTATGCTTGTAATTGCCAACAATTCAGATAGATAGATAGGTTAGAAATGTCATGAGATAGCAAATACAGATCCTTCACTGTCTTTGCTTATGAAGAGTTCAGGTTGGTTGATCCTGTCAAAAGCTGTAACAGCTTTTAGTGTTGCTGAACTGACACTGAGACTTCTGCATCATTCTTTCTCCCTACTTTGTTTTTGCATATACAGGATATACTATGTATGTAAATGTAATAGTTTTAATTGGAATTGAGAAGTAGTGATATAGCTGCAGTCAGAACTCTCACACGTCCTGGAGAAAGTTAGCAAGTAACTGAGGAAATAATGCATGCATCGAGAATGGGTGCTTATCAAAATCTGGATACTATTGTTTTGCTATCCCTAGAATATCTAAGCACTCCCTATGTAATATCAGTGTCACGGAATGAAGTCCATGTATTTCCTATTCCACAAACTCTGGACAAAACCCTGTCTGAGCTAATTAGTTTTTAAGAAGACTTGAGCGTGAAGTTCAAGTATTTTTAAGTCTTGTTCATATTTCTACCTCACTACTCTTACACTTGGTGCTCAGCATTCCATCATTCACATCATAGGAAAAATATATTTTAACAGAGCTGGAGTGTGGGTAAAAGGCAGTAAGTACATGAAATGGACAGTATGTAAGCTTTGAGTCTTTTCTGGGAGGCAAAACATCAGTTTCAGCTGAGAGCAACACAGTTGAGGAGAAACAGTGTGTGTGGTACAGTGTGTGAGGTGAGACACATCTTAGTTGATAATGGTGTCTATATAAGCACCCTCTCTGCTGGATAGGAGCAAGTGCTTAAAAAAGGACAAGTTGTAGCTCAGTTACACAATTTTAGAGCTGTTCTTCCTGAAGCAGAGCTAGAGGGGATCTGCATTAGGTCACAATAGCTTGCAGATGTCTAGCGGTGCCATAGAACAGCTTATCAAACTGCCTCTTGGCTACGTCCAGTCGTGGAAGTGAACTAACGGATTCATAGGAACTTTTGGCATCTAA
The DNA here is from genome assembly GCF_059628265.1 of Tinamus guttatus. Taxonomy (NCBI): domain Eukaryota; kingdom Metazoa; phylum Chordata; class Aves; order Tinamiformes; family Tinamidae; genus Tinamus; species Tinamus guttatus. Next base: position 2,101,051 of record NW_028288552.1, on the reverse strand, counting down.
AGCAGTAAATGCTACGTGAGCTATGTGATTGCAGTCATATATCTGCATAAGTATATCCTTAGATACCTCCACACGGATAGAAGACTAGACACATAAGGACTAAAGATCACCCAGTATAACTCAGAAATGATCACCTATATTCAACCATGTGTCTGGAAGAAGTAAGAACATTTTAACACACCGTTCACTTACTATCTTTGCCAAATAGCAATATTCACTCTGTCTCAGTCATTCTAAAATAGTATTTTCTGTGGTTTTCCCTTGCTACTTTGTTCTTTTACCTCTTCACTTGATTCATTAAAAACTCAAAAAATCCCTTCTTTTTTCTCCCTTCATCCTTGTTGAAAACAGTAACAAGATGATAAACCTGCCCTTTTCATTTTACTTGGTCAGACGGTCTCCTAAATTATTCTATGCACATTAAAAATAATAAATAAATACACACTAAATTATGCAGTTTAATTTTGGCATTAAGAGAAATGGGAGTGAACATTTTCTTCCACCTCTAAAAGCTTGGATATAAAACTTGAGCATAAAACTGTTTCATTGAATAGATAAATCTAGTCCACTGCAATCTGCATGTTCTCTTCAATTTTCTGAAATTATCTATTTGTTTTTAAGAAAGTCAAGTCTGCAGTTTCACATTAGTGGAAATCAGTACAGTTTTGTAGTGATAAAAGTAGATAGGAAAGAGTATTTCACATTTGGTATCAAGCTTAGTTGCAATCCGCACTAATACTGTCACTTTTATGAGCACTGCAGTGACAAATATTTAAAGGTTGTATTTGGATGATTCAGAATGCCTCCTCAGAGTAACTTAGGACTTTAAAAGATTGATGGTTATATTAAAACCATGTGACATCCCAAAAAATAATTTTTGATTTTGTTAAAAATTTATATATTCATTTAACTATTGTATTACACTGATAAATCCCATTTTTACTACATTCTATAGCATAGTATACCATTGTAAAGACTTTATTGGAGTCTTCTATTTGTTTTGGCTTGATGGATCGAAAAATTGTTTGCATTGTGCAGGTCTGTTCATTTAACAGGTATTCATTTAAATAGGTAATAAGATACAAGGGTTGTGTAATGAGATGGAAAATTGCTAACTACATATTAGGTGATTATAGTGGTTTTTGTCCAAATCAATTTTGGCAGAATATAATAAATCTAAAAAATGGACCTGGAACCAATGTTTCAGATGGTAATCACTAGGTCACGCTTGTGAAAATATTTTCCCATTTGTTTTTGTTTAATGGGGAAAGAAGTCCATTGCCTTCTTTAATAGCAATTTTATGGTGAAATGCAGGAGCTATATGGAAAGGGATAGATACCTGAACTAAAATTCTCCCCAAGGACACTCTTTTTTTCTGTCTTTTTTCTTCATGAAACATTCTCCACTGAGATTTTTGGTGGTGACCTCCTAAAATAACTAGACAGAGACACAGAAGCACAGAAACAAGACGAGCAGATGTAATTAGATGTGGAAGACAGCTCAAGCATGGATTTACTGGTGAAGGACATTCCTTCCCTATGTCTTACTTCCCTCAGCCTTGTTACGGTGCTCCCAGTATGAATCTCCTTCAGTCCTCAGCTTCAGTACCTCATCCAGAACTCATATACTGGTACTGATGTGACAAAATAGAACAAGCAGGGAGCAGACAAGGAAATCGAAGTCCCTCTTTATTTGAAGCTCCATGGTGGGCCACTATAAGACATTTCTCAAAGTAGGGAAGCTTAAACCCATCCCTGCCCTTCCGGGACTCCTGTCACCTTAGTTCTGTTTTTCTGTTTCATGGTAATCCACCTAGTGTGGAGGCCTGCTTCAGAGACAATAGTAGCGGATGCCTTGTTAGTAAACAATTAACTGCAAGGACAAATGTCTTATCAGCAAGGAGCAAAGCAGGAAAAGGAGGAGGACTACAACTGCATGTAGAAGGTCTTGTCAGCAGATGAGGAATAAAGCAAGGAAAAGAAGATAACCACAACTGCACGGCTGGCAAGATGCTGACCGGTTGTAATTTTAGCAACACTTGTGTTAAGAGAGCGTAAAAGAAGTTGGTTTGAGAATAGTTGTCTCACTCTGCATCCCAGACTGAGTCTGTTCTTTCGCAAGGTGCAACAATGTGTTTAACATGTCCACACCATCATTACTTGTGACTTGTGTCCACATGGCAATAATTCTGGTGCACGTAGGTCATAATCAAGGATGAGTGTATTAGCGTGGTGGAAGAAGCAGTCTAGAGCCTGACTAAGGTTGTGCCTCAGACTGTGAGAATGGAAGTCCAGGATTCTGAAATGAAGGCTGGCATATAAAAGCAATCCTCCAGCAAAAGCAGACATGCAGCAGCTGCCTATAAACTTCTTAGCTTTTTAGCTCTGAGGGGGTCTCCTAGTCTGCTGCAAAGCAAAATGAACAGGCAAAATTGAGCTATTTCTGAATAATTTAGGTTAAGTTTGGCCTAAAAGTATTGAATATGCTTACATGGTTATTTACAGCTCAGCGTTCTCAGAAGCAGTTCTTTAATTGCTGGGATTAGCAAGGCTGTGATATACTACCAGACTGTGAAGCCATTTCAATACTAATAATTTAATCATGCCTCTGTCTATTCCCCAGCAGTGAGGCCAGCTAACCCAGAATGGCTGGCATGCACACCATTAAACAATCTTTCTGTGCAGAACAAACTGACCATACACAAAATTCCTATGGAGAGGGGTTGTTGGATTATGATAGATCTCAAACTGTGCCCATGACTTCTTATGGCTAGTTTGTCCAGAATAAAATTGAGCCCGGGTTTGTAATAATTCAATAAGTTAGACAACTAAATACCAGTACCCATAAATGTTGTCTGATTCTATTTAATTTATTAGTATAAATATAGTGTGAGTGTGGAGACTGGTTTAATATACATTAACATGTCAGATATATTAAGTTTTCTATGTTAGCATGAGTTAGCCACCTTAGTCAGGACTAAACTCAGGATCAATATCTTGTTCAGTCGCACAGCTTTGGCAACATGCTCGTACTCATAAACAGAATGACAGAATGCTTAAGGTCAAAAGGGACCTCTAGAGATCATCTATTCCAAACCCCCTGCTCCAGCAGAGTCACGTAGAGTACGTGGCACAGGGTGGCATCCAGGCAGATTTGGAAGATCTCCAGAGAAGGAGACTCCACAGTCTCTCTGGGCAGCCTGTTCCAGGGTTTTGTCACCCTCACAGTAAAGAAGTTTTTCCACATATGGAGATTAAACTTCCAGCGTTTCAACTTACACCCATTACCCCCCGTCCTGTCTCCAGCCACCATGGAGAAGAGTCTGGCCCCATCCTCCCTGCAATCACCCCTCAGGTGATCAAATCTCTCAGCATTTTCTCTAAACAGCCCCAGCTTGCTTAGTCTTTCCTCACACGACAAGTGCTCCAGTCCCTTAATCATCTTCGTGGCTCTCTGCTGGACCCTCTCTAGAAGTTCAATGCCCTTCTTGTCCTGCGGAGCCCAGAACTGCACCCAATACCCCAGGTGTGGCCTCACCAGATGTTCTGGATGGGCTCAGGATTTGGCAATAATCCCACAGAACAAGGTGACTACATTGAGCATTTATTCAGGTGGAAGCACATAAAAGAAGAAAAGTATGGATAACTACTCACGAGGTGATACCTGCCAGCGGGATACTGGACCCAAACATCCTCTCCAGCTGGCAGATCAGAGAGAGAGAGTTGCTGACCAGCTCCCATGGAGACAGTGCAGGCCTCAGAGTTAGGAGCTTCTCCTTCCCCCTGCCTCTCCTCACTGTCCTCTCTATGCCTGGTGCATCCTGGCACGTAGGGTAAGTACGACCCAGGAGGCACCCGGAGGGCGGATGAACTCCGCCTTCAGTTGTGCAACTTTCCTCCCTGGAAACAGAGGCATGCACACCACTGAAGGGTCCTAGCCCTCAATTCGAGGGTCCTGCCTTCCTCATCTTCTTCCTCATTTCTGGGTGTTTGGCCTCCAAAGCTATTTTGGAGGAAGTCTGCGGTTAAGTTGGCTACAGGCCTAGTCAAGTGGCTGCCTTCAACAGGTTTTTGGAGAGGGCTCCCTGTGAAGCTGGCTGAGCAGCTGCCTCCACACTCCTTATTGCTCAGCCCAGGAAGGCAAACATCTTTCTCAAGATCGGTCTCTTCTTCTCACAGGAGATTTTGATGACTCTATAGATCATAGAAATTTCCATCACCAATACAACAGATCAGAGCAGCGGGGGAAGATCACCTCCCTCAACCTGCTGGCAACGCTCCTCCTAAGGCAGGCCAGGATCCCATTGGCTTTCTTGGCCAGAAGGGCACACTGCTGACTCATGGTTAATCCGCTGTCAACCAGGACTCCCAAATCCCTCTCCACAGAGCTGCTTTCCAGCAAGTCAACCCCTAATTTGTACTGATGCCTGGAGTTATTCCTCCCGAGGCGCGGGACCCTGCACTTTTTGAACCTCATAAGGTTCCTCTCTGCCCAGCTCTCCATGCTCTCTAGGTCTCTCTGAATGGCAGCACAGCCCTCGGGAGTGTCGGCCACTACTCTCAGTTTGGTTTAATCTGCAAACTTGCTGAGGGTGCACTCCATGCCCTCGTCCAAGTCATTGATGAACAAGTTGAAGAGCACTGGGCCCAGTACTGACCCCTGCAGGACACCACTGGCCACTTCCCCTTTGTGAATAAACTTGCTTATAGAGCTGTAACAGAAGGGCTCTGCTCTGCATCGGAGGGGAACAGGAGCTGCAGGTAAAACAAATTGGAAGGAGTAATTAGAGTAATAATTATTTACAATTTACCTACATCTTAGCAAGATCAGGGCTTACTCTTATCACTGCCCTTACTCTTATCACTTCCCAAAGATTTGGCATTACTAGTATCTTGCTCCACTCACTCTGAATAACTGTCGTTTTGTTCTATTTTTCACAATTAACAGATCCATTATTGTTAATCTAGTGTTAGGTCCTCGTCTTGAAATAAGCTCCATGTCAGTGGATTCCTGCATTTGCCCGACTAAAGTCACTAAAGCTTCACAGGAGCACAGGTCTCAGCTGCAATGCTGCTCACTACAATGCAGGAGATGTAGCATGATCTCAGAACTGCATTTACACAGTATTGGTTTTCTGTGTTTCTATTTGAAGATTTTTTTTTACTATATTTCTTTAAACCAAACCAAAACAAATTTGTTCTGATGCCAGCTTGCAGAGTGACTCAGCAAATATTCTCTTTCCTCCAAAAATTATATCTGCTAAGCATCTGGATTCCCTATATGAATTGTACTGGACAAGAAGGTCAACTGCAGTGAAATAACATTATTTAAAAATAAATCTCCATCATGCATTGGATCTATCCATTAGGAAAACATTAGTGAGAAACAAATTTATGTTTCCCAGTTTGCATCTTCAGACTGTCCATTTTAATTTTGTTCAAATGCCCCTGGTTATCTGCAGTGGATTTAATTTTCTGCAGTACCACATTTTATGTGATCTCTCTGGTCTTCTTTGTCTTGTTTTCCATTTACTACACTCAGCTATTATTTGGTTGCATGCAGGCACTTGGATATCACTCTGTTGTTCTGTTTCTACTGCCATAATAGCTTTGATCAATACAGCCTGCAATAAAAAATAAAGATCATAAAATGCTGTATGTTTAACAGAACTTTTTGCAGGTGCTCTAAGAACTTTGATTTCAAATACAGGAAATATAAATGGTCTGCACATCACTTCAGGCTTTTTAGTGTATTTTTGCAGACTATTAAATATAAGCTACATATGAACAGTTCATACTGGAAGAAACACGTTAAGTTTGAAGTCATTTAATGCTACTGTAAAAATTTATATTTGAAGATATTTTCAGTTCCAACATGAAGTATACAAGATAATGGGGCAAAGCTAACAAGATGATTTAGTACCTACCCTCTAGCTGTAGTACTTCTCCAGCAATACAAATGCAACAATATAGAAGAGAATTGTGGCAGTCACACTTACTGTGCACTCTACAGGGTAACAAGTTTTTATGTTGTACATAGCAGAGTTCACATTTCTATTACTGAAATTATTATCTCATAACATCCCAACAGGGTGTCTTTCTGATGACATTTTTATGCAAAATGTTTGATTCAGTAGCAAGACCTATTCACACCTCTAAAACTATTTATGCATAGTTAAATGAACAATTGTTCCTAGCACACAGTCAGTAACCAAATCATTTTATTCTTAATAATCCACAGAGGAAACTCACAAGTGATGACTCTACACTATATAGGTTACTTTCCTTTCACTTTGAAGATTTTCATAATATACCCCTGTCTGGAATGAGAGCACTCCACTCCTAAGAACTACAGGCTAGAAAGTCTCAGTTTAGTAAGTATTTGGAATCAGGGGTCTTATTTTCACTCAAATAAGTAGGCCGGAGCATTTATCAAAATCAGAACAATTAAAGTAAAATGCACCAGTAGAACGGGTTACTAAAAAAAAACACCACTGGTTTTGCTCAAGCAAGTTTTCTTCTCTTCAGAATATCCTTGCCAAATTGTAACGAAGATCATTTGTGACTTTTCATATTTCTGCCTAGCTGAAAATTGCCTTTCCCATTCGAGATGAAGCTGCATAAAAAAAAAAAACAGAAATTAAAAATAGCATGTTTGGAATGATAGCTTTTGGTATATCTGAGACATCACAAGGACTGTTTTTTTCTTTTCCCCTAAATATAATTCAGAAAAAAACTCCATTATACAAAAAACAATTAAATATTTTATGAACATACACATATATAACCTTTCCTTCTAGAAATCAGATTCTTAATAGCTTTATCCAGATGCCACTCTACTGTGTTCAGTTTGGTAGCAAAATTAAGTGCTCATTGGTTAGAAAGATACTTGGCCAAATAGAAAACATCTTGTACTGTGAACATGGAATTAACAAGGCCTATTTTCCTATGGTTTTCCATCCTACCTGCTATTCTGCCAGAAAGTTCTCCCATCTGCACTCTAAATCACTTTCTTTCTTAATGCTTCTCCATTTTCCCTGATGTCCCAGTAGTACATCTGTTCCCTATATGCTTGGACTTGCATAGGAAACTTGTTAAACTCGTGCTGTAATCTTTCTATCACGGGGCTTTTCAATTCTCAGCCTCTGTCCTCTGGCTTTCACCAAGCTTGTACAAATTTAATGTCTGATACCTCTCTCTCTGGTTGAAATTGTCTATTGATTCAAAAGTTATGTAGAAAGGGAATTTTATATATGTATTTTTACATATATGACATATCTATAAAAAACATATATATGTCAGAAGAGCAAACAAGCAAATCATTCAGTCACAGAGACCTTCTCTGTTGAGCATATCAGGCTAAAAAGTATGTCAGTGCCTTCTACAATACCAGCATTACATTATACCAAGCAGCACTAGACACTACTTATTTACCTTTGGGCTGAATGTAGAATATGAGAAAGAAGTGATTACTTCTTTGACTTTTGAGAATGTTAACCCTGATCTTGAGCCTTGCTGTGTCCTTACTCTGCTTCATTAATGCAAAGTAGTTCAGGGAGCTCTCCCCTGCACGAAGGTATCTTTGGATACATTGGAATTGTTGTAGAAAGCTTTCCCACAGCTACTGGTATAGGGCATGCAATTTAGATTTGCCTGCACACTGATAATCTCCAGTTCTCCCGACATCTGCTTACAGCCAGAGGCAGCTGGCATAGAGCTGTCCAGCTTGTCAGCAGGCCTAATTTCCATTAAAAAAGCTTTTCTGTACAGATGTGGCCAGGCGCTGGGAAAAACTCTTCTCTATATTCAGCTGTGGTGTTTGCCTTTCCCTTAGCCCAGTGACACTCTGGACCATGGATTTATTACCCTGTCATTCAGCTTTCATATCCTAAACACCTGCACTTAGCAATGTAACCACTATCATGCTCAACTATTACCAGACTGTATATTCACTTTCTATGTGCTTGAAATAGTTATATTACACAAACCACAGAGCAGAGGAGAATCCTATTGCCTCATGACTAAATGTAACTGGAACTATCATAATTAATGTTATTGTCAAAGTGCAGTTTGTGTGAATTCTTCATGGATTCATAGTATTAGAGCAAACTTTCCTGGTCAATCAAGCAGATTTCTTTTGGCTTGTTTAACTTCATTAGTCCATGTTTTTTATTCCTTATTTTGGAAAGTTCTGCTAACTGCATGCAGATTTGCTAAATTATGTAAGCATCTATCAACCTCAGAAAATATGCATTTTTAAAAATACAGTGTCTAGAGTGGTTTTCAAAATTTAATGTTCAGGGAAATTGCAATAGTTAGGGCATTAGCTTTGGAATATATGGAGCTTTCTCTCTAGAGTCAGAGTGAAAGTTTAGTCTTATGGTTAAAACATTTGACTTAGAAAATAGACTTTGCTCTTATCTTTGACATGGGGTTTTTTTTGGTACATCATACCACCTTTCCCTCCCTCACTTAATGAAGAAAGGAAGACAGTAAGATTTCTTATTCACATCTTCACCGATAATTTCTATTTAGATTTATTATATGCAAAGCTGATAGTTATTCATAAAGGTGATAGTAATAATAAGAAGAACAGTAATAGCAGTGACCTGGTCATAACATCTGCTCCAACGCAGATCAGTTGCTCGTGGGTTTGAATGTGCATAGCCTCTACAGAAATCTTGTGTTCATTCCTCAGTTCACTGTATGGCTTCATGCATCATAATTGGCAGCTTAACTTTCACCTTTCCTGTCATTCCACAAGAAAATTCCAAGCACTCCCTTAAGTTATCATGCTATAGAATATTCTTTAAAGGAGTGATAGTACCAGTCCTGAGTTAGTAGATAGATGAGGTGCAGCAGATGGCATGAGTAGCATAGTTTCTGATCCTTTGCAGAACCAATAAAATCTGCACTGCAAATGGTTTCCTCTGCATACATCTTTACATGGAGCACTTTAATGTATTAATCTTAAAAGTTAACCTTGCAGATCAGCACTAAAGTGCAGCACAAGAATATGTGTACTGCTGATGCCCATGCTATGTATAAGAGATTTTTCAATCCAAGGCTTACAGCCTAGTACCTTTCATGTAAGTTAAATTCACTTAAACACTGAGTAGAACTTGGCAAAAATATATAAGCAATAAATATACACTGATGAAAAAAGGTTCATTGTCAAGCCTGAAGATTATACAAAGTCAGCTTCTCCTTTCAAATGAAGCCACTTGTTATCTCCCAGAGCAAACCAGCATTTTTAAATTTTTAAAATAGATATTCAATCAACCCCACATTACTGCTGAAGGCTACTTAAATGCAAGTAAATGATGATTGATGAAGCTTCTCAAAATACTGAAAGCCACAGGCTAATAAATGAACATTGATAAAGTATCATTATTTGTTCATTTTTATGTATTTAGATGTATGAATAATTAAGATAAAAATTGTAGTTCCTTTTTTGTCAGTACCTTTTCCATCCATCCACATACATAATACAAAATATATTCAGCAATTCATCCCGCATGCATGATAATATAACCCACTAGATGCGTTAACTTGAAAAGCACAATCTTGCTTAGCATTAAAGCTCTTAGTCATTTCTGTTATCCTTAACACCTTTAATAAATGAATTGCCTCATCTTTCTCAAAGTGTAATTACACCAGATGTGTATAGTGTAGAACAGCTTCTAGAATCTAGCAAAGTTCTGCTTAAAATTTTTCCTTCCTTTTTACCTTGAGTTAATGTGAGGTCCCACCAGAAATGTGACAGCCTTGAAATATAAGCCCCAGGTCACTCAGAATGTCACCTGTGATGATACTTTGAATGCCACCTAACAGTACTCAAATAGTGACTGCAAATTAGTTTGAGGAAACCTCCTCTTATGTCAATAAACCATACAAGCTATAGGCATTATGCAACATCCTTTACTCACAGAATAATTCACCCTAATACATACTTAAGTAATCATGAGTTTAGCTCTGACTTGAGCTGAAGTAGGTGGAGTTCACAAAGCAAGATCTCTGTCCAAAACGAGCTGTTGTTACAATTCCTTTTCGTTCAAACCCAATCTTGATTTTTTTCTTTTAGGTATTGACCAGCACTAAAAAACTATCTGAATATATTAAACTGAAACTCAGGTAATATGACTATGTTCAGAAAGACAACACAGTAAGCCCTTCAAATATATTGCAGATAACAATAACTTCAGACAAATATTATCTATCTAAGTTGGACCCAAGTTTTTGGTCCAACATACATGACACAGACTTAATTAAGACACTTGACTGCACTACTGGAGAGCCGGCAGTTGCTAACCTCATATGTCACTGTATTTTCCAATAGTCCTATACCTCATATGAAGCATAGGGAAAAAGATGGAGCTATGTCAAAATCCAGCAGTCTGTAGGTAAGGCAACAATAATTCCGTATCATTGTGTGATTTCTCGCTCAGAAAAAAACTCACAAGTTTCTTCGTCAACAAGGAACATCCTAACCAGACCCAGTAAACAAATGGTCAATATTTTTTCATGTTCAATGATACTAAAGAGCAGCTGATAGATCCAAGAAATATTAATGCACACTCCTGATCTTCAGCTATCACAACACCTCCCTCTGCTGCATGTAGGGACTACATTGGTCTGTAGAGAAGGAACTGAAAAGTAAATGCAGATAAACCGAAAAAGCAAATGGGGCAGGCAAGAGAAAAGATCAAAAATAAGAGTTAGAAGGTGTACATTTTAATGTAATGCTAGAGAAAAATCAAACATGAGACATATTGGAGTAAGTGAGGAAAGGCAAGAACTAGAATTATGATCAGGGATTATGGCTGGGGATTGCCCTGAAGCTGAGAAAAGTAAAGAGGATGCCTAGGGAAAGCTGGGTAATTGGAACGACCTGGCTAGAGTGAACTCAGTTTGGAAATCTGTCCGGTGAATGCATGCTAGCTGTTGTATTTGAATCATTACAAAGTCAATTGCACAACGTATACATGTTAGAATTTATGAGAAACTATTTTTAAGGATTGCTCTTCTAGCTTAGCATGGATTTCAATCAAATTACTCCAAGATACACCAAGAATAGCAAAATTTATATGAAGCTTCTAGCCAAAATTTTAAAATATGTGTATGTTCCGTATAAATGGAAAATTCACAATTATGAGTAGTACATCAGTGTGTGTTGGAAAGTATGGTTATATCACAGTGGTGCATTTTAAAAATGTTTTAAAAAACATATAACATTTCAAAAAAATAAAGCCATATTGTGCTGTGAAAAAAGCTGGAAAATTGTACTGCCTTGATTTTAAAAGGCAAAAGGAGTGGGAAAATTCTGCCTGCAATACATTTTAATCATATTTTTCTCATACTTGAACTCTTCACAGTCAGTAGCTGTTAGAAAAAGTCTGTCAGATGCCTTCTGAAATTTCATTGAAATTCAGCATAAGTTAATGAAGCACTGCAGATGGGACTGCTGCAAGCCTGATGTTTGGAAGAATTTTTAACTTGATTTCTTTTTTTAGTTCTTAACAGCATTATATTCTAACATGAGTTAAAAATAGTATGGAGCTAGGCATGATGTCACTTCTTTTGTATTCCTCGTAAAGCAGAAGTGGGTGGCTGTAACTGAATAAAAGCTGAGAAACTACCATGCTATTTGTAGTCAAAATTATTATGCTTCTGCTGTTGCAAAGATAGGTTCTCACAGGACTAGTGGCCTCCAGGCTTATGGAAGCTAAGCATACTGCGCTATCCAGGAGAGATTAGTAAACATATTGCTCATGTTTCTGGAAAGCCATCACTGGGTACAACCCCAGAAGAACAAGTTCTGATGTATATTTTAAATAGCAGATGCTCAGCATGCTAAAATATCCTGCATAGATTTATTCTGTTTTGCTTTGCAGATAGTTGCTTTAATCTCACTTATCTACAGATGTGGGACAGAAGTGGAAATTTGACATTAAACTGAGTGGTTGCTGGCACTTTCCAGAGCAGGAAAAAAGAGCCTTGAAAGAATTAGGTGGTGTTTAAGGGGAGAAAGTGTCTCTCTTGCTCCCTTGATTTCCCTCTATTTCATGTCCGTGCACACTCATATGCTCTCTCGCTCTTTGCCTTTGAAAACATCCGTGTACGCTCAAACCTGATACTCAAGTTTCATCAGGACTTATAGATTTATCATAAAATCACAGAATATTTAAGGCTGAAAGGGACCTCTGGAGATCGTCTAATCTAACTTTTTCCTCCAACCCACACTTAACACTTAAGTTTGTGGTGAAGAAGAAATTCTGCACCTTGGCCATTTTGTGTCCTTTGTCACCAGGTGCTCTGCTCCTTTCAGCAGTAGGCCCACATATTACCCAGTCTTCCCTTTGCTGCATTTCCTTTTGCTTCTTGGAAGGTCAAAGTCTGGTCTCGTGAAGTCCAGGGTTGTGATCTGTTTTTTCTGTTCTTCTCCCTCGTCTCATGATCCTAAATTCCACCATTTCATCAGAGCTGCAACCAAATCTGCCTGTGACCTCTACATCCACAACCAGTTCTTCTTTCCTTGTAAGCAGAAGGTCCAACAGATAATCTCCTCTTGTCAGCTCAACAATAACTAACTTGTAGTAGTAATTTGTTAGCACTGCACTTCAGAAACCCCCGGGGTCTCTTGTGCTGTGTTGTCCTCCAATGAATACTAGTGATGTTAAAGTCATCATGAGGACCAAGACCTAAAAATATAAGGTTACTTCTGGCGGTCTGAGTAGGGTCTCATCTACTTCTTGCTGATCAGCAGGTCTGCAGCAGACACCCACAACAACAAACAAAGGTCTTTTTTTCTTTTATTTTATAGATGCTATTGTCATTTCAACTTAAACTGATAGAGCAAAAGAGAAGTGATAAGTTTAACACGCTAAAGACAGCAGAATGTCATCTTCTGGGTTTAATGTGATTTGGTCCATGCTCTGCAGAAAGATCTTTTTAATTGAAAAATACAATGTAGAAACAAGATTCTAACAGAGAGGGCTAGCTAAATGTGTACACGTAACAATAAATTATATCCTTTGGGGACTGCTAAACACTTACTAAGCAAGAATGGTGTTGGAATCCCTGCCATTTGTCTACAGAGGACAGCAATAGGGTCTTAGAAGTGGACAACTTCCAAAGGATTTTTGAAACATTGAAAACATGAAAAACAAATATAGGCTAAAGTAGATGCACCTCTGCTAAAAAATCAAAATGATTAATGGACACATGGAAATAATCACTCAGAAGCAGCCACCAGTCATTATATTGAAGAAATAGGGACAAAATCAGCTGGCTTCACTAGTGGAAGGGTTTCTGACTAGCTGAAGGGAGCTGAATGCAAGCTGTAAAGCTGAGGCTTCATTCCTGCTTCCGCCTTGCTATCAGACCAACACGGCCATACACTGTGCCTTTCCTTTGCTGGGCTTCTGGTCATAATCTCAGTGCAAGATTTTAAGGTGATCCCTAAAAATATCTATATGGAAGTCCATATGAAAGCCAAAGATTACACCATGCAAGCAAGGTAATGTTTTGAGTTGATAAAGAAAATAGATGGGACCAGGAGGTAAATGAAGATGCCTCTCCTATTGAAGAAAAAAAAATGAAGAGCTATTTAACTGAAGTAGATATGTGAAAATTGCAGGGGAAGGGGTTAAATGCAAATAGTTATGCAGAATTTACAGCAAGATAAAAAATATGAGAAGTCCCTTGGCCTGAAAAGACAAGATGAAAGGTAGGACAAAAGCTGGAGGGCAGGAGGAGTAAAATAGTGCCATCCTAATTTCACGGATGACCAGGAAAGATCAGATAGACAGAAGCAAAGAGAAGTGTGAGAAATTTATCCTTCAGCTCATGTTTCAGTGAGGATTCTTTGTACAGACAAAAAATATCTGATACAAGAAAGAGAACAATGGAAAACAGGAATAGAAACCATTTTTATAGATGACCTATCATATACACTGGGCAACAGCTCCTAGTGCTTCATCTTCTTTCTCTGAAAAGATCTTTGAGACTTTCTTACATAAATATTCTGAAAAATACATAAATACGCAGCCCACTTCAACAAGTTGATGCAGTCAAAAAAAAAAAAAATCCACAGATTTCATTAATGTCAAAAGGCTGAACTGATTAAAGATTCATGAGAAGTAACCAAGAATGACTATCTGAAAACTAGAATAATTAACAGCATAGCTTTGCAACAGCATTGCATACAGAGATGTGGGTTCTTTGTGAAATATTTGCATGTATTTTCATTTTATCAATCAGTATCAATCACTTTCTTTGAAAACATATCAAAGTGAATTTACATAGTATTTTTTGTGTCATGAATGCAAGTAAGCTCTGTGGAAAATGTGTTATTTGTTCCTTCTTCCAAGTCTAATAGCTGAAGAGTTAATTGTGCTGGAAAAACAAAGTCCATTTTGTCAAAGTGTTTAACATCCTTGCAGCAAAACTGACTCTTTTATGTCATAACGGTTAGAAGAATGACATGTTCTCAAACATTGCCCATGGCATAAGTAAATTACCAAAATAAACTCTGTGTTCTGCTATCCTAAGCCTCCATTTCACAATCATTTGATATGTGGACATTATCATTGTATAGTATCTTAAAAGAATTAATTTTCAAAGATATCTTGAGTTAGGTTTACTTATTTGCACAATCATTAGATGTGTTTGCACATCCCGTAGCAGATAGATGTATTGTTTTACACACCTAGTAGATTCTTTGGAGTTCATAGTACAGAATTATTTAAAGGAGGGAATTACATGGAATATGTAACTTTAAGGTTCAGTTCCCAGGATAAACAGCTTGGAGGGGGAAAAAAAAGTGTTAAATTAGGCATACAGCTATTTGGCATGATCAGTTATGATCTATAAGTAATTTAGTTTACAACTTTCTTTCATCTCCTCATACCAAATATAATTTGATTGTGCATGTCTTCAAAATCAACACAATTAACTAGGCTTTAGGGAAAGAAAACAGACTTTTTGCATCCTCTAGGGCTCATATGCATAATCCTAGACAGTGAAACAATTGAAGAATAACTTCTCAGTATAGTAATCTTAAAGATATCACAAAGGTACAAAATTACTCAAAGCCAGTGTGTTAGACACATTATTTACATCAACCTTTGAGAGCAAAAAACTTGTCTTGAAGCATAATGATATTATTTCCCCCTAAGGGTTTTATATTATGCAGGTAGCCTAAGCTTGTTATCAGAGTTGTAGAAAAATCATGGAAATCTGCACAAGATTTGTGAAGAGAAAAACAGAAATGAACAAAATCTGGTGATATACCTATAATTCAGGACTTCATCTACCTTCCCTGTTTTCTTCCTAAAATATGCTGCCATATACAAAAGTAAATGTATTTGTACTGTTTTCAGTATTTTTGTTTTCCTTTATGTTTTCTGGTGTCAGAGGGCATTCTCCTCTCTGAAAAGAAAATCAATAGAACTTGCTCATGTTATAGGTTTTCGTTAATCAGTATCAGTCATTTAATCAGCAGAACTTTGTGAGATAGATAGAAAATAGAAAGAAAAAGGACTAATTTGAGGTCTAGTACTGTAAGGTTCATTTTAAGCTAAGAAAAAAAAAAATCCATTTTTTTTAACCTCCCAGAATCAAGGACTAATTGGATTCCAAATAGAGTGAAGGATACAAAACTCCTTTTAAATTTAATAGAACAAAAGAATACACCAAGTCAGACAACTGAGTTTAGTGAAGTACAAATCCCACCAGCTTTCGTTTATCCGGTTATTCCTTAATGTTGTTTCTTAGATGA
The DNA here is from genome assembly GCF_059628265.1 of Tinamus guttatus. NCBI lineage: Eukaryota > Metazoa > Chordata > Aves > Tinamiformes > Tinamidae > Tinamus > Tinamus guttatus. The sequence goes on along the minus strand of NW_028288552.1, from coordinate 2,085,270 downwards.
CTGCATGGGGACTCCTACAGTTTTCTTTCTTTTCAGAATTCATGGCTGCAAAATTGTCATAGTTTTTCTTCTTCTTTTTTTTTTTTTTTTTTTTTTTTTTTTTTACTGTCAGTATCATATTCCTTCCAGAGGGGTTGGATCTCCACCTAATCTTAGCTGGGGTAATGTGACCCTTGGTCACCCCCTCCTTATTGTTACCTGTCTGGCCTGTGACTAAGAACTGCCCCGGTGGGAATTTATGGAAGTGGGATTCCTTGCTGAAGGAAATAAATAAAGCCACAAAATGGCTTATTCTGTATCCAAAAGTGACCCAAAAGTGTTATATAAGTGTATGTATTGAAATTCAACAACTAGAAGCTTATATCCCTGCTGTTCAGTCATTTTCCTTTTTAAGAAATGCAGTTCTTTTTGCTTTGTTACACTTTGTTAGGCTACCACGATTTCATCTTTTGAGAAGAAACAAAATCTTCTGATATGTGGAGCTAAAGTCATGAACATAAAAACATTAAAAAAAAACAATGATTCCTCTGAGAATATGCATTTCAATATTTCACTTTAGTGATTGAAAAGATGGAATGAGCCCATTAAATTTAATTCATCATCGCAAACCTTTCGTTCTAAACTGTTTGCAATTGTTCATGCAGTCCTTCAGGATGCATATGTAGCTCACCCTGCTTCACACATTTACTACTAGGAAGAAGAATAAAATAAAAAAATCAAATTCATACTGTAGCTGAATTTTCCTTGGCATTGAATACTGTGTACTTGCCATTAATGTACTATTGCTAAAAGGCTATTATACCGTCTGCATCGAAATAAATACTTTTCCTATTTTGCATGCTTCCCAGGTCTTTAAACAAATTCTATATATCTTCAGATTTTACATTTTTTATTATATATTTCATGCATCATTAGTTTGAAAAGCTGTTCTAATTATAATACTTATTATGCTGAAATTGAGTTGTTTCAGCCTGTTAGGAAAAAGAGCTGTTGTGTAATTACTAATACATAACTGAACTTTCCTTCCAACCATGCAATTCCTGCACTCTAATTAGGTCTCCATATCTCATTTACATAATTTTTAATACCCTGATAGAATGGAATTTGTTGTTCTCATAACTGGCAAACACTCCATTAGTCATAGTATAGGAATTAGCAAATCATTGTGAAGATAGCTCTCAGTAGCTGTCCTGCTGCATCCAGCTGTTGATCATGAAGACTCAGTTCTCATTGGCCTCTTGCTTCCAAATATTCAAACTTCCTTTTAACGACAAATGTAACCCCTCCACTTCTCACTTAATTAACAATATAAGCAGGAAATATTCTAGTACTCACCTGAATGAGATGTGAAGAAGTGGGATGAAGGAAGTATATTTGGAGGGCTGTGGGGTTTTTTCTAGTTCATCTACACACTGACATTTTCCCAAAGCTCTCTCTTATCTGTGTCTTTATATCATCTTTTCTGTTTCTGTGAGCATTATTAACAGTCAAAGAAGTCCTGATCTAGCTAATCCTGTCTTGTAGTTAAGCAGTCTTCTCTATACTCTTTCCACTTGCATGGAAAGAGAAGGTCCAGAGAGCAGAATAAAGCAGGAGAGATTTCAGAAACAGTTGCGTAGCAGCAGTGCATTTTAGCTTGAGTGAACATCCAATGTTTCTTACTCCAGATTTTCTATTCTAGAAAATGATGCCCCATTCCTTGAGTCTCTGGCCAATTTCTCAATTCACCTTTCATTACCTGAAGGGAGTTTGCAAGTGAATTTTCCTCTAATCTCTAGATCCCATTTATCATCTTCCTGGAATGTAGAAACAAATAATCAAGTCTGCTAAATCCTTCATTCTGGTATCTTTTATTTTCTAGAGATTGAGGCAGTTATACTAGTTATCTACTACCTGAGGAAGAAAACTGTTTACACAGCCTTGATTCACAATTTTTCCTTGTTAGTATGTCATTTTAGAGAGGTTACTTCTCCTTTCTTCCTTTTTTCCTTACAACTAGATCCAAATTTTTCTTTGCAGTGCCCTGTCTTCTTGAGCAAAACTTCAACTATCTGTCTCAAGCTGTTATCTAGCCTTCACATTTCAAAGTTGCTGTCCCATGATACATCTTATAAACAGACCTTTTAGAATGCATTTCTCTTCTATTTAGGTTTGATTTATAATATAACGGCCGTGGGTGTGCTGTGTATTTATTCCAGTTTTAACACCATGTATACACTGAAATTCTATGGAACTTCAATATTTAGAAATCACCCATTTTCCTCCAATTTAAAGAGTTTTTTTCCTTTTAATTAAAATGTAGCATATTTAATCTCATTAATATATTCATATTCAATGCTTAAAACTTTCTAAGGTGGAGTTGTGAAATTTTCTTTAGCTTGCTCTGGTATTTCACAGTACATTTCCTATTACCTGAGGTTTTAAATGTATATTGATCTTAAGTAAATTCATGTTACCCTGTTAAAATCCTTAATACCTGTGGAATCACACCCTGTCTCTAACAGGTAAAACATAGACTTGAGGAAATGGTATATAACTCTTTCTTAAGACACTATGGACATTCTTCATGCAGTGTTATTTAAGTAAGTATGTTTATGAATGTGAATATGCTATCTTTACTAGAAAATATGCTTGGATTTTTATAGAGTTTTATATGTTTTATTTCACTACTTTACTATTTTATAGTGATAGTAATGAGAGGTATTACCATTTTTTAATATTATACTATAACTTTAATATATTTAAACACTACCTATATTCATGGGGAGCACCACTGCTGCTGAAGTCAATGATGATATCCTTGTTAATCTCAGCGATTCATGGTCACACCTGAACAGAATTAAATTTCCGTGTACGTGCTTTCCAAATTGAAGAAAATTTTATCTTGATGATCTCACTTAGCAGCTCCTACGTGTAATAATTTGCTAAGAAGGGCTGCTGTACCTATGTAAGGAAATTAAACTCTGGTAAGTACTTTCTATGCCATATAGCTCCAGAAATGTAGTGGTCATTAAAACTTTCTATTACAAATCTAGTAATTAACTACATTGTAATTATTATTTATAATTTTATTCATCATGTATTTGATGCAAATATACCTTTATTTCTACTGATAACCCTTTGTGGTGAGACAGGTGCATTGTTTGAATGTATCAGACCAAATTAAAATTTAAATGACTCTTTTGTGTTCTAGTGTTTTATTTAGCAGTCTATTATGGATAGATTTCAAATGGGAAAAAAAAGTCATTTATCTTTAAGGACACCCATTGGGTTTAAAATCATTTGATCATAAAGAGGACTTGTGAAAGTCTGAAAACTTGTTAATGCAGGAAAAATACCATATTGTATCAAAATATACTTAATTTAAATCCTTTAAAGGATTTGAATGTCATTAAGTTTTTGACGTCTAGTGAATGTTTCCCACTACGAGGTAAATCACTGGACAAACAGCTGAAGGTTTTCGATGCTAGGTATTTGCATGCTAGAGAAAATTTGTTTGAAAAAAAAATAAAAGGTAAAGAGTAAAGTAAATAAAGAGTAAAATCTATAGCACTATGAAGAAATATATAAATAACTATGCAAACATTTCTAGGGTAAAATTTCCACAACTCACAATTTGCAAGCAACAGAAGAAAAATGCTTAGAGAATGAAATACAAAAATGACTTCTTTAGCAGCTGAAACCACTTCCTTGCAGCCATCATGCCATCATACAATCCTCTTCAGAAACTGGTTAAATGCTCTCTTTAAATATAAAGGTATGTTAACAGCTATTTGTCTACAAGCTGTACTCTTCAGTTTACTGCAAACTAATTCTGATATTTAGCATTCCCAATCAGCTTATAGCCATTTTCTTTAAGCCTGCATTTTTTTTTTTTTTTAGCCTAAGCAAATGGTCTCTCTCCTTGGTATCTAGCCAGATGATGATTTAACAGGGTAGATTATGGTAACTTCAGCTTTCCATGAGATCTTGTCTTCAAGATGCTGCTTCTCATCTCTTTGATCCCATACATCAAGTTTACAGTGCCAGGAGAAAGTTGTGGTATTGTGCCTTTCAAGCAAAAGAGGGGCTTTAATCTTTCTTCAGTTCATTCCTCCCCCACATATGAAAGACTTCAGCTTAATTCACAGGTTCCTACCCAATTTCCTTATTCAATTTACCTGTGGGGAAAAAAAAAAAAATGTCTTCTGTGAGCTTTCACTATGCTAAATAAGTCAAACTCTATCATCTGCTCACCCAAGATAATTTCTCCATTCTTTATCATCCTGCTTGGTCTCCAAAGGCAGGCCAACACTTGATACCCTTTCTTGAATAGGATATAGAAAAAAACTGTCTTCCCTCAAAAGACCTGTCTTCCCTCATCATTGCCTCTTTGTACCATCCCAGGCAAAGCCAAACACTACATGTGGCCCATAGCCCATTCCATATAATGAGAAGAGCCTCTTGACTCTCATTTGTTTGTTCATGAGACATTTCCCATGACCAGGAAAACCCTGGATAAACATTCAATAATTAAATAGCATAAAAGCACGAATAAAAATCTTTGTCATTTTTATAATCATAGGTACATATCAAACACAGTTTCATTTTTAAGACAGAGAAACACTCCTACTTAAGTCCATTGTGAATTTTTCCTTTGGTGTAGAATGTGAAGTATGTTTATAAGTTGTTGGATTCAGGTGAGTTTTAAATTTCAGCAGACTGATCTTGCAACATTAGTCCTTTGAATAACCTCTATTTTTAATTTGGCATGAAACTCTTTCAAGCTAGGTAGTAAAACTAATGAGACTGACACAACTATGCAGAGCAATAATCAACAGTTACCTTATTTCTGAATATTAAGTCTACACGTGAACTAAGACAAGTATTTCTGTTTCAGAAAACAACATGTGTTCACACATTTTTTTCTCAGAAATATCATTAGATAGACATGGTAAATGGAAAGTGGCTAGGATCATTAGGTTATTTTGATATAGATTTTTAACCAATTAAGAAAAAATGTTTTTTTCTAGTGCAAAGACTAACTGAACTTTCTGAACATTCAGAACTGAAGTAACAAGTAACAACAGAAAAATAACAATCAATCATCTATGTGGCAGAATTTCATCAATGTTAAATTTGAGCTAACCTCTCACCTTCTGATCCTATGCAGTAGGAACAGCTGGCTGGCCTGATGCACCCATACTGAGGTAAAGGAAAAATACGCAGCAGTGCAATGAAGAAGCCAGAGTCCTGCCGGAGGATGCACTCAGGTGTATTTTTGGAGTTTTTCCTTCATCCAAGTGCATCCTGAATAGGCCTGCCTTTTTTTGGGTGATCACCTGGAATGATCCTATCCTATTTGTTGAGGAGTCAGCAAATAGCATAGCAGTTAATGTGAGTAGGTACAAGCCTGTGCTGTGCTATGCCTTGGCTGCGGGATAAACTTAGCCAGTTGTACCAGAGGAGCCTGTAGGCAGCTCCCACTTGGCACTGACAATTACATCCCCTGTGTGCTCTGGTCTTCATCTGAAAGAGAAGCATCATTTTCTCATACAAATATAATTTTGCTTGATAGTAGAAATGAATAAAATTATTTTCTTCTAAGAAATTCCTGCAAGAAGTGTAAAGACCATAATGCCAGTGAGTCTCTCTACAAACAGGATTTGCATGGCATGCCATGCCCCTGTTGGAGGTCCCGCCAATGATACACAGTGTGCCATGCCCAACTGGAGGTCCATCTGATACTCTGATACTGCCCAGCTCAGAGTTCCCAGCTCTGAAGGGACATAAGACTCTCCATCCTCCTGGTATTCTTGTATTAGCTAAAACAAATAATTCAAAACAAATCATTGCTTAAAGTTGAAAGTTGTTTAGCTGGTAGTTCACAGTGGCAAGTTCAGTGTTCAAGTGATAAGTTAGATGTCTCCTCATGGCTTAATACTTTTGTGGTTAGTCAAAAATCACGGAGTGTATATAGTCGCATGTGAACACACATACAAGTCAAGATGTTAAGAATGGTCTGAGTATAAGCACATTAGGCTTTTCTTTCTTCATGATATTGATCCCAAAGAGATATAAAGACTGGATCGTGTTCCTCCATTTGGTGCTATTTGACCAGAATAATTTTGTAGAGTAACATTGTAGTTATCGTATTATACCTAGCCACTGGAAATACACTTTGATTCAGTGTAGTCACTTATCAGTCAAAACTGTCAAGATTCATCTTTCTAGTTTCACAGAATAGGAAAATAAAATCATAGAAGTCTAACTTCTGTGCTGGTATATAAATTATCTTAGTGTCATATACTAGAGATTGAGAATACATCTGGCAGTGTCCAGACACATGAAATTACCCACATGGGTAATGGGTATTATTATATAGGGCTGAATAAATTGTTGAATCAGTTTGTTCATAGATGCTTATAACTGACCATTACATTCACTTGAATATTTAGGTGCTATTCTGCAAACATGGTCTTTCCCTGCCCCACACCCTTTTCCTACAAATATTTTGCTCCTCTCCATATAAGAAGTCATAGTCTTGCCAAAAGCAGGACATAGCTGTGATAGGTACAGCTCTGGCAGCTTTGTGGTGTACACCCAGGAATGTCTGGTAATGAAATTTACACACTAATGCACTCATATACTGTCCTAAAGTACTTCTGATAAAGAGCGATGACTTTGCTGAGTCCCAGAGCCTCTAGATGTCATTTGGCATAGAAGTTCTTTCATTTCCCTCAAAAGCACTGTCAAGCAATGGTGTTCCCAAGTGCTCAATGGAAGGGGCAGGCCAGCATGGCAGGAGGTTGTATCAGCTCGTGTCTTCTAAGCATTTTATGTTCAGTATTTCAGCCTACTTGATTGTTCTGAATGAGCTTAGGCTTTAGGAGAATGTTTTGTAAAGTCCCATGCAGTCATTTGAATTTGCTTTTCAGACCCAAGTTTCAAATTAAAATTAATGATGCCAAAAGAGTACAAATGCACTACCTTCTTTATGCTTCCTTTCAGTGATCATCATTGACAATATAGTGAGTGTGCTTTGCTATTCTTTTAACCTTAGTACCCCTTTTAAATATATCACCCATTATAAGATGTGAGGTGCAAGGTTGTTCAACTACTTAATTATCTCTAAAGATAGTAATAAATAAATCACCTACAGTACTGCTCAATGTATGCAGCATTTCAGAATGAATGGACTGCATAATACACAAACCCAACATCACAGGTACACTTGCCTTACCCATCAGTATGTTTTTAAATGCAATATCATCCAACTAAAGCATATTTGCAGTTTTACTCCCTTACCTCAAAATTACACTGAGTTATTTTTGCTTGTTTGCAATTTGGTTTATGTGTAGGCTTTGCTTTTTTACACAGTAATTGACTATTCATGCCATCATAACTAGTGCTTAACAAATAATAATGAGTAATTTCCTCCAGAGAATTTTCTTTTAATTTAGCCAATTATTCACAAGTTTGTTGCTTTCCCTGAAGAAATAAAAACTCTTTCTGTTGTAGAACTGATACCTACATTGCTAGTGAGGACTTGGAAAGAGAAGCTTTCACCATTCTCCCTCACAGATAGTTGGGAGCTGGAAAGAATTATGTAGACTTGTTCCTGTATAGACTGATGTATGTTTTTAGCTATTATTTCTCCTTCATAGGCCCCAGAACAATAAGGATGAGCTTGAGAATCATGATTTTGCCCTGAAAACTGCAAGTTTCCTTATTTATCACCATTTCATACTGTTAGTGCATATCCACCTATCATTTAATTTTTTTTTATCCATCTAATTATTTTTAAAAATTCACTTGATAAATAGGTAGAGCATTATCTCTATGGAACCGCCATAGTATACAACAAGAAATAAAAAAACACTGTGCTTCACAGACTTTGCTTCTTTACTAGATCTAATTTGTAAATTATTATAAAATTGTTCTGTCACAGTACTATGGCCTTCAACCATGACTGGCAAATGGCAGCATGTCCAACATGGAGAAGTAGCTAAAGGGAACACTGGGACACTGAATCCATTGGCTGGCCATGAAATTATTAATCCAAAAAATCCAATAAATTTTATTCATTTCTACTATCAAGAAAAATTCTTCAGAGTGCAAAAAACAAAGGCTATTTAAATATGAGAAAAGACAGCTGCTACAAGCAGAAGGGTTAACATGCAATAACAAATGAGCATAATGGATCATAGACATACTGCACACCAGTTGTAAAGGAAATCACTCTGCATGTGCTTCCCAACACAGCTTTTGCTTGTGTGGGTGAGATTGTTAGACACAAAGAATAGATAGCAAAACTATTCTCTCAAAATTAACATGAATTCAAATTAGACTGTACGCTTTGGCTTTCAGAAAATATTTAGTTGACATAAATGTTCATAGCAAATATGTTTTCACATAGATATTCAGATATTCAGTGAAAGGGTATTGAAAGTATGTTTTCATTCATATGTATTTAAGGAAGCAGTGCCTGCCCTTCAGTTCAAATAAATGATACCATGTGATCATACTGAAATAAGCCGACTCTGCAGACAATGTGCAAAATGCAACATTTTTTTCTGTGACATATCTGCATTCCAGGATCCAGTACCTGAAAAAAAAAAGGATCATTACTAACCAGAAAAGTCCCTTTTTCTCCCCAATTTTTGATATATCTGTATTGAACAGAAGAATTACTTTTTTTCTATTAAAATCCTGCTTCCATACATGCAGTCTCAAAATATTTACAATTTCTTTTAGGTGCTAGATGAATCTGATGGTACTGAAGCACTAGGTAATTTGTGAGTGTAGAAGTGTAGTAGCAGCTAAGGAGGAAAATAATTTCACTGCCCTCCCTTTTTTGGTAATAATTAGATGCCTGAAAATTAATGCACTAAAAAGGTTTCTAAGAAAGCTTGCGTTTTTCAGGAAGTGTGTGAGTTGCTTAGCATATAGTGTAGAGAAAGAAACCAATCGGCCAAACAGCTTGGCTATACAGATTTATTGGCTACTTCTAAGTAATGTGTGGTTTGTTCGTTTTCTCTTTGCCACCCATTACCTAACAGTCTTAAGTCTTCCTAATTAAAGAGAAGAGTCTTTAAGTGTGAAATCTATATTCTATTATTTTCTCTATTTATTGCCCAACCTGTCTATTTTAAACAGAACTCTGATTTTCACTCCAGGATGATTATTAGTTTATCAAAGGAACTCAAGCAAAGCTGCTCTCCAATAAGGAAACTTGTTAGATAAAATTAAATTACCTCATTACAGGTAAATCACAATAAATTTTCTCTGTATTTTGATTTGATTAAGGACATACTGATTTCTGATCAAGCTTATGTGCCTTCCTTGTGAGAAGTCTGTACTAACAATATGGTATAATTTCCTTTGCAACACTAATGATAAAATTGTCCCTTGAGGGCACTTCCTTAAATTCAGAAAAATACAAACTAATAACCATACCAGAAAGTACAACAATTTACAGTATTTCTCTGAATGTGCTTCCTTCTATATTATTAAGGAAATTAAGCCTTGATTAGTTAGGTTAATTCAGAAGAAGTCTTGTTTTGAGATCATCGTGAGCTGTAGATTTGGTGGGATATTCTTGTGAATGCAAATGAGATATTTGCAAGTTCTTCACTTTGCTCTTTCGCTGTTCAGTTGGGCTGCAAGTTACAACTTTAGGTAGGAGTCGGACATGAGACTCACAGCTCATCATAGAATTGCAATGGGTGTTTTGTTGCTGCCTGTAGTTCTCACACTTGTCAGGGATTCATAGTATAGCATGCGAGAAAGGGGAAGCATGTAATCGTTTTTCATGAGAAGGCTAAAGGGCTGCCTTTACTCTGCTTGTCATAGCTGGAAGTCAGAGCTATGGGAACGGCAAACATTAACTGACTTGTCAATTTGTGTTTGCTAAATTCACCATAAAACTAGCACAGTCCATTTTAAAAGCACTGGCTAATCAATAAGCCAGCCAGGCCATGAGATGAAGACACACTTCTTCTCCCTTACTTGTGTCAGTGAGTTAGTAAAATAATACTAAGGAGTAATAAGTCCAAAAAAGCCGTCAGGTCTTAAAAAAAAAAAAAAAAAAAACTTGCTATTTTTTATTTAGTATATGTGACAACTATATCATATACATATACATATATCATATATATATATATATATATACAGACATATGATATATCATATATCATACACATATATATTGCATATGTGATCACTAGAAAATAGACTAGAACTCTATAGCTGCAAGATTAGAGTCTGATCTAAGCCAATCTTTCTGTTAGCTGGAAGACAGAAAGCACAAAATGCTCTCACTGTCTAAAATCCGGACACTACTTTTCTCACAACAAGATCTTGTTAACAAGGATAGATATACAATACTAAGCAAGGATCTAGTTAAGGCCTATGTTTACCTCATTATTTGGATAAGGTACAGAAAAAAAAGTAATTCCTACTGAATTCTGTGTTTGTACGATTGAATTCATGTAGCAAGGATATTCAAACTTAGTTTTTTCTATTTAGGAAGGTACAGTTCTTGGTCACTTGGTTTATTCCTATGGGGAATGAGCTAGCTCTTGTTAATGGAGCCACATAAAATCTCTTCCTTGAAGCAGACTTCAAGGAAGATCTACTCCCTCATCAAGACTCACAGGTTATTTCACTAAAAAAAGCTACTAAGCCCATTTCATTCTGTGTGCCATACCCTCTTGGAATAGGGTCTTTTAGCTAGTTGTCACTTCTTTTAGACTCGCAGAGTTCTGATTAGTTTTTCTCTTATTTTATTCCACTCTGGATCATAGAAGAGCTGTGCTGGTCTGATGGAAGGGTGGACATGAGATATTGACAGACTCAGACTGTTTGTCAACACATTTACACACTCTTCTAGACTACCAGATGCAGTACTGGTGACCTAGAAAGTAGTGCAGCCTTCAAAAGAAGTCTTTATTGCAAAAAAATCAGGTACATTGTGCATTAAGACTATTTTGATTTTCCTGATTCTTTCACTTTTTTTCTCTCAAATTTTAGATTAGGTTCCTGAATGCATCAGTGGAGAAAATTCTGCTTCTTTCTTAGCTTATGGTGCTGTAACTCTACTGGGATTTGTGAAATGTTGCAGTTTGAAAGCCATAGTGATAGTGGTGGTGGCGGGAGGGAAGGAGATAGCAAATCAGTATCGGATTCACAAACAGTCTGTGGACCGTAGGTCCGATCGCCTTCCTAGGGGCGAATCGAGTTCCCAAATAGTGTGATCCACTGTAAGCTCAAATCTGGCAGTATCGGATTCACGAACAGTCCGCCAACTGTAGGTCCGATCGCCTCCCCCCAAACAGGTAGTCGAGTTCACAAACAGTATGATTTATTCAAATGCAACATTTACAAAGCAGGTTTTGGGTGTCAGTACAGGAAATTCTCTACTAGAGCGTGGGGTTTTTATCTAGCTCTGATGTACAAATGTGCAATCATCACTCACCCCAGAAGATGGGAGAGGGCTCTCAGTCTCGAGTCTCCTCAGGCGGCGTCCCAACCCAAGGGGAGGAAAGGGGGATCAGCGCATCAACTGACCCAGCAGTTACGATGGTTTCTTCCCCCCACCTTTTCATCCTTAGTTCACCTTTTATACTTTTCTCTACATTCAGGTGGAGCTTGAGTGACTAGAGTCATACTTAATATTGTTATTAATTGGTGAAAAAGTTCCTCGCTTTCATTTAAAGGTACAGTCAATCGCAAATCTAGAGCGCATGCTCAGTGAGGAGTGTTCGTACCTCGGAGGCGGGTAACTTTTGGGATGGAGGTGTGGTTTTCACATTATAATGAGCAAAGTTCAAGCAAAGTTCATCTGAAAGGAGTGATTTGCCACCTTTGCTGGCTCAGCACCGGACTTGTTATCGTATATTTCCCATTAGCCACTGTGCGGTTTCTCAGCGGCCCAGCACAGGGAGTGCAACAGAGTTTGGCCGCAGTGTCTTCACCCCGCTCCATCCTCCCCTTTGCAGCTGCCAGAAGGGCAGATTGTGCTGCCTAAGGAACAGCTGAGTCCATGTGCACCAGCCATCCTGGAAATGGCAACTGTGTCACACCAAGCAAGCTTTTGTAATGCCAAAACTTCAGTTAGGCCCTAGTTTTCCTCTCAGTTCCTGCTTTCAAACAATTCTTCCACAAACAATTCTTCTACAGGATTTACCATTTGTTTATGAGCATCCTCTACTGTTCCCCTAAGAATGAGCTGCTCATCTAAATAGAATTCTGCATACAATAGTAACTCCACATTAATACTAACACAATACTATACATATCTAACATAAAAAAAACACATAATATCATAATATATACAATAATAACTATGGTAATAATAACCCCAAATCTTTGATTATGGATCGGAATGCTAAAACCGAGAGACAAATTCTTCAAAAGTAAAAGAGAAAATATTCAGCAAATGTGAGCAAGACCTTTTATATTAATGAAAAATTCAATTCAGAATCACTGAGAGTAAATCTTTCTGCAAAAATGAATCAATAAACACTAATAGCTGTATTTGGAAGGTTTCTAATTCTATACTAGTTGCAGTGAGATTCTTTAAGTAGCCTTAAATGTATTACTTTTATTAGCAGTACCTCACCCAAACAGCTAGTTAAGATAAAACACTTCAAAACAAACTGCCTTCTTTTCTGCTTTTGCTCTATCCACTGCTTATTTTGTAAAACTTGCAGATGTACAGCAAATGTGTATTTGATGCATATCTGATATGCTGGTCCAATATTCTGAGATCAGTGGTAAAATGTTCTTAATGGAACTAAACTCTGCACTCACAGTCTGAAAACCATTTCATTGGGCAGCAGGGCCTATACATGCTTCACTGCAAAGCATGTATGATGGATTTATAACCCTGAAGAGCTCCCAGGAAACTTCCAGTGGACTGGATAACAGACAGAGTAACAACTAGAAGTTAACCCTGTAGAATTTTAACTAGAAATTCAATACTGACCAAGTAGAAATACCTGGAAACATATTTCAGATTCAGATACGACCTCACTACTTTAGCAAAGTTAACTTTAACTGCACAGGAGCACACAGATACAGTTTAAACTTGTTTTTCACTAGAACGTTGAAAATAGCTCAACCAAGATTGACTGTCCTGTGGTAGTATTAGAGATGTGAATCACTTTGTGACTAAGATGCGGGTCAATTATTTAAAGAGAGTGACTGATTCCAGTGCAGTGAGCGGATTTATTAGAGCACAGCATAAATGGTTGGGTGACCCTCATTCACACAATTCTTATTGACCTGTCAAGCTGCTGTCTCCATGAAGATCAAATGTTCATTGTTTCTTATATAACTCAACATTGCCTCCATGATGTATGCTTCAACCTAGATATTTTCATGCAGTCTTTTGTAACTCAAAGGTCTCATGGGCATAACAACAAGGAAAATTTTAGGACTTAACTGTTTATTTGGCATCAGTCGAAATCAAAATGCTTCTGACCTGGTATGCCTCTGACCAAGTCCCCAGATGGCTACTATGGAGATCAGGATAATTTACGTGATAGTTCAATTAGAATATGTAAATAATTGTTTATTTCATGAAAGTTCTCAAATAACTTCAAGAGAAATTTTAACTTAGATTCATCCAAGTGGAAGATCATCACAGAACGGAGTTGTCAGCATTGGTCTTATTCAGTGTTGCTATTATTACACGTTATATGCTTGCAAATTATAATGTGAGCTTAAGTCATAAAGTTTGTTTACAATTTTTTTTCTTTAGTATATCTGTCATACACATCAGAGAAAAAAAAATAAAGATCAAAGGAGCCCAAATCCGAATTTGAAACATTCTGTTCTCCAAACATAGTAAAAAATTAAAACCCCTTTTTGATGTATTTAAAGGTAATGCAGTGGAATCAGAAACCCAAAAATATAATATTGACATTATGGAGGTTTGAATTAGGATACTTAAGCTTTAAATCACTTTTTGTTTGCTTTCTTCTATTCTTTGTTGCATAAAAGAAAATATTTCCAAACTCATGGTGTCAAGCCCAGTGCTAATGTGGCCTAGTTTAGGCATTTAAAAGCCTGATGGCTTCATCCTGGAATCTCCACAGTGAAAACAGGTCAGCATTTTCGGAGGGCAATGTATGTGAGGGCATTCTGTCTTGGACACCTGTCTTTGAAAAGCCAACACACACTCATAAGTTGCTTATTTCCTTGGCCCTGGCTTACTTATATATAAAAACTTAATTCTTTAATTTGAAAATTTAGTAAAATGAATAACCATTCTCAATAAGATAAATAACCCTCTCTGTACCTCTCTCTGTACTTCACAGAAACATTTAAAGCCTTCAGTAACATAACTGCTAAAATAGGAGAATAAACAGATGACGAACAAACATGCACCTGCATCATTCAGGTACTACCCAGGCCAACACTTAACCTGAATTTACCAATCTTTCTTTAAGTGCACTGAATTAAAAAGGCAAAGAGGGACATCTAATAGGAGTAAACAGTTCCTTTACAGATTGCATATTGTGCTGTGGGATTTCAATTATGCCATAGAAGGCAAAGCATTAGCTGTAAAATATCTCTGAACATGGCTGTATATAGGTGATAATTAAGCAACAGTTCATCTGCTTCTCCTGTAGATGATGACAACACTAGAACAGGTCAGCCATGCCTATATGTAGTCAAATCTTGCAAACTGCATGGTAGACTCCCCAGTCTACCTCAAAAAAATGTTTCAGAGCTGAGCTACCTTCTAGTTAAGAAAGTATTCCTAATCTGCAACCTATATCTCCCAGACTGCAATATGCAGTTGTTTCACTCTCTATCATTACCACTACTAAGAAGAGTTTGACTCCTCTGTTCTTGTAATTCCCATTTAAGCTATAAGCTGCAAACACATATAGATTCCAAGCAGAGGTATACCCAGCTCGTGCTTTCTCCATACTTATCAGATATACAGATATATATCAGATATAAGCATACTTATCTTGTCAAATATTATCTCATAACAATGATACTGAGTGTATAGCAAGTAGCTTTGATTCTAGTCCAAAGCACAATATGCCAAATATACCAAACACTACTTGTTCTAAGGGAAGAGAATTGTAATAACCTCTTTAGCCTAGCTGATGTCCTTTAGTAGCATTTGTGGAGATTATATTTCTATAAGATTGTTGTCACACGGAAACACAAAAACAGCACCACTGAAAAAGAATGTGAAGATTGGACAGGGATAGGAAATGTAAATATGATCTTATCTTTCAAAAATAATTTTACAAATCCAGGATAAAATCTGCATGCAAATTGGGCTTGCTTTACAACCTCAACTTTATTTGCTCTTGACAAAATGTCAGAGCAGGCTGGGTCGTTTTATCTTCATTTGTTTTGTTTTGCCAGGAGCATTAACAGAAAAACAGATTATAACTTTCATCTCAATAAACTAAAGTTATCAAATGTTGTTGTAAACTTCTAGAGTACAAACTTTGATTTTTTGTTCAGTCAAGCAACAGAAATTGTTCTAGATGTCTTATCAAACTAAGAGTCAACAGCTGAAACAGCTAGCAGGATACTTAGCAATCTTCCAAATATCTGCTAAGTAACTATGGATTTGTTTTAAAAATCACATATCTTTTCAGTAAATAACTTTTCAAAAGAAACTACAATCTTACATGACATTCCACAAGTACAGAATATATAAAAATTCCCTATTGTTGTAAAGGGTATTGCAACCATATAATACTACACATACTATCGATATGAACTTGTACAAGTTTCTGTCAACTAAGGTGGAGTAGTGAGGTTTAGAAAACATAAACTTGGTGACCTGTTTTACCAATCCAGAAATGGAATCAAAATGTACAAATAAGCCCTTTCAATTCTGATCATTTATAACTCATAATTAAAAAGAACAAGTTTATTGGCTGTCCACAAAAGCACAGCCCAGCTCCTTATGGCTAAACTCTCATCCCTCATCAAAACAATGTAACCCTATCTTTAATGTCATTGGGAATGTTCCCTGGTGTGTGATTCACATCATAGATTCAAAGATTATCAAAATTCAAAGATGATGTCTTAATGCCTTTGCGTCATCTGCTGCTTGAACACAAAAGACATAAAAACCATAAAAAAGCAACACTACTGTCAGAGCCAACTGCAGGTGCCTCTATTGCAGAAAATAAAATGAATCCCTGCTTTTTTCCCCTGGACTCCTTGCATACCCCATCAAGCTATGAAAAAGGAAGGGAACCATTAGCCTTTTAGGCTGCTACTCCAGCTTGACAAGCAAAGACTCATTTTGGAAAACCAGAATTAACAATTAATGCTACCATTGCATGACATATTAGCTTTCTTTATTCGGCCTTTATCTTGGAAGTGGCATATTAAAGATAAACCGAGATTTCCGAAGATCCAAGCTAACCTTGACTTGGACAAACAAATGTGGGTTTTCTAGTAGCATAAGTTAATTGGT
This sequence comes from Tinamus guttatus, assembly GCF_059628265.1. Lineage (NCBI taxonomy): Eukaryota > Metazoa > Chordata > Aves > Tinamiformes > Tinamidae > Tinamus > Tinamus guttatus. Next base: position 2,068,820 of record NW_028288552.1, on the reverse strand, counting down.
CACTTGAATTAATTTGAGCTGAAAATTTGGAGGTTTTTTGATTATTAAAGGAATGAGATTCTGGTAAAGGATTTCAAGGAGGTAAGCAGGGAGCCTATGTAGGAACCTGGTATTTTTTTCAGATAGGATTATATGATGATACTGCCTGCTGTAACAAGGCATTGGGATTTCAGGATCAAAAAGAGCCCTCCCAGAATCATTTTCTTTCTTCCTTCTTTTAAAAATTCACTTTTATTTCACTGTAGAAAAAAATGCTCAGTCTCCCTCTGTAGCACAAATACAGCCTTAAATACTAGGAGCAATGTTCTATTTTTGATGCATCTGTCAGTATTACCCAGACATTTATCTTTTAAATTACATGTGAATAGTCTATCTCAAAAATCATACCAGTATTTTATTTCTATATTATATATAATGAGCTAAATATTAGAGTTCTTAGCCTAAAACAGTAATACTTTGCATTAAGAGCAATAAACTTCCTTTGGCTGATAATTTAAGAAGAGGAAGATGTAGTTAACCAATGTAAGATATCTCAGATGGATAAAAAACATATACACTAGCAGACAAAACTTCATTGTCACAGTCTGATTCATTCTGACCTATATTTTTTTTCTAGCAATTTTCTAATTGAAGTCTAGGGTTTAAAAATAGTTTTTTGTTCTGAAAAATGCATGGGCATAATAGACTCAGAGCAGATTACAAACACTTTGGTTCTGTGAACACTTGTATAAATTCATACATATAGTTCTCTAATCCTAATTTCACTATTAATTCACCAGCTGGTCCTTACTCTCCCTTGAACCAGCACAGTTCTCATAGAGCCATATATTTAACTGGATTGAATTGTATTAACCTTTTCATTTCTTTTTTACTGGGTTAGTTTTAACTTAGGTCTGTCCTTGGGCTTGTTCACTGTTCAGCTACATGGAGGATACTAATCCCAGCACAATGAATGGAGGAAAAAAAGAAAAAAAGAATGAGGAACAAGGAAAAAAAATGGGAATGACCACCTACAGCTGAGCAGAAGGCTAGTAGGCCTCTTTAATTTATCTGTATTAAAGCTCTCAATGAAGCAGATTAAACATCTCAGGTATGTTTGTAACAAGATGGGACTGGTAAATAAAGAATCTCTCACTTCAGAAAAACAGATGAAACTCTATATTCTGCATCGCAGGAAGTCTATCCTTAAAAGAACAAGTAAATGGTATTACACACTCAAAACTATACATATTGACATTCAGTTATTTTTCTGGAACATATTTCTCACAAATAGGATTGATATATTTCCCATGAGCAATGCACTTAATCACCAGACTTCCGGATTTCAATGCACTGCATGAAAAGTGAGATACTATTCGCTATCTAGGTCAGATGAGAGAAAATATTGCCTTCAGTTATTCTGGCTGTGTCTACACTGGCATAATTTGCAGGTTTGGAGCTCAGCAGAAAATTCTGCTGTGTTTCCCCATTGGTTTTTGTTTGTTTGTTTGTTTTAACTGTGTATTCCCATCATTAGGCTCATTATTATTTTATTGTATTTCCCTATACTGTGTAGCCCATTCACATGTCAGATCATTCCTCAAAGCTAATACAAATTTTTTATTTAGTTGACATATATATTGATTATGTCAATGGTAGGATATTTTTAACAGATAATGGCAACTACAGATTTAGTATTAATTCCTGACAGTTATTGTCCCATTTAATTTGGGAGAGAATTTTAAATTGGGAAGTTATCATCTGATGACTAAATGTTCCTTTATGTCTCATTTGTATCAATTGTCAGTGAACAGAAGCATTAACATGATCAATTCAAATGTATGAATAGTTGTATCACCCATGATAATGTGTGGAAGATGGCTGAATAGAATACAGCACTGATGAAATGCCTATTCTTTTGTTTTCACTTTTACTGCCATTTGCAGCTACGGCAGCTTGTAGGAATTTGAAATTTGTGCAATGTCAGGCTGTAGAGTAATTCAGAAGTTTGGATCAACTAGAAACACACTTTTCCAACAGCTTGGCATGCCAACCTCTTCCATTTTAGATTTGAGTCACATATTTCAGAGATGAAGGCTTCATTTTAATTTTGATGAATTGGGAGGAGGGCAAAAACAGGCAGAATATCAACAAAATATTTTATTTACAAAACTTATAGTATGGTTTAATCCCACAGGAAATATTTTAAATAAATTAATGGTCTTTTTCCTTGGGATCCTGCTTTTTTTTGGCTGTACAACAGGAGGTAGAATGTCAGGACTCAAATTTTGCTCAATTTTCCAGAGAGCAGACTCCTGGACTCTAGTTAACAGTGAGTGGACACGACACCTGTCAAGATACTTTCAGGTGTACAAACACACAACTTCCCCCATCTGTGTTGTCAGCACTTGGGAACACTCGACAAGTGCCCAGCAGTGGCTGCATCTTTCCCCAGGAGGCCTATAGAGATGGGCAGTTTTTATTCTACCAGAGCACACAGACTTATGCAAAGATTTTTACTGAATCAGTTTGTCAAATCCTGTGCTCTTACACAAAATAGTGATTGAGGCAAGACTTCTTTTACTTGGCTGAAGTGGGGTGTTTCCAGAGCCAATGTCTCCTTCAATGGATACCTTGAAAATACACATATCCAGTTTTAAGTTTCATGCCACTTGTGCTGCTTGATGCATCTGCTTTAGAAAGCTCTCTTCCAAAATGTTATCTTTCTGTGCTTTTTTAAGCAAATTTGCACTTGCTAAGCCAAGCCATTTTGAGTACTGCCACCACAAAACAAGTGAAAACAAGCCAAAGCTAGGAGATTGATTCCCTTGAAAGACTTTCAAACATATCCTTAATTTTAAGCATTTGCCTCAGTATCATGGAATCAGAGCACAAATTTAAGGCTAAGGATCTGAAAAAGTGTTAGAGGTGAAAAGACATTTCTATAATTAGATTATTAATAATGTCTTAATAAGTAATATTAACATACATTTCTACAGCTGAACAAAAGGAGCCTGTGATACAGCCTTAAGCATTGACCGTTACAGCCCTTGTTACGTATATTACTTTTTCATTCACTGGCATGTTTTCCCCTAGCATCATCTAGACTTCTCCAGCGCCTGGGCATGCACCGAGCGGTAGCAGGTGAAAGATCATTTCCTCAGGGAAGTAAGGAAGAGGCTGTGCCAGGTCTGGCTCCTTTCCTCTTTGCAGCAGGCTCCATGCTCTGAAACACTGCAGCACCCTAAGGCACAGGGTATGAGCCCTCAGCCCCACACTGCTAACTAGCGTCTCTGTAGGATTCTCACAAAACCCCCTGACCTGAAAACCAGACAGATTAACAGTTATATTTCAAGATAGAGAAGACTTAGAAGAAAGTGCAGTGAAGACACCAGGTTTAACAGCTTGGTCTCAGGACCACAGAAGAGATGCTGATTTTCTAGTATCATGGACATAACCAGGGACGAAGACATTGGCCTTTCCCTTTGCATATGCACCAGTGTCAGTGGCTGATTAGCAGGTTTTGCCCTTATGAATAGGCTGGCATTTTTTTTTAGAATAGTCAATAACATGCTCAAAATTAAAAGTCACAAAATAAAGATGAGTTATGAGTATCTGCAAAAATTTATTTATGTAAATTAGATACTTCCTCCCAGAGCCAACCTCTTACCTCATGGCTAGCAAGGTCCATCTCCAACAGTTCTTTATACCCTTGGTAAAATCTTTGGGAGCATAGTTTCTCTCCCATGCTAATCATGGCAGAGGACACACAGACATCATACTGGGCACCACAGCACATGGACATGGGAGAAGGAAGCACACACCAGAGCAGGGAGTATAACATAAATGCATGCTGGCATTTGGGGGAGAAGGGAGATTCCCACCACAGGATAAAATGCAACAGAGCAATTACTATTTTCTAGACATTATGGAATCAGAACCTAACTTCATACCAAAAAGTAGCTTTGATAAGTCCTATGGCCTTGCAATATTGCAATTTTATGCCAGCTGCACCTCACATGTGAGATACTATTTTTATAGACATATCATATAGACATTATGTCCAACAGGATAGACATGTACTGTTTTATATGTGTAGTGTGAGTTGTCACTTTTACTGATGTTGACTTAAAATCTATTCTTGTAGAATATTCTAATTATTCTTGTATTATATTCTAATAATGATTTCATAATACCATTGGATTCATAATGCCAGTGAGTAAAGCTCTCAAAGATGCTTCTTTGTTCTTATCAACTTTTGGACAAAATCTATGCAAATGCATTAAATGTAAGGATTCTGGGAGGCAATTACCTGTAAAGATTTGCTGAAATATAGCCTTCCTTCTTGTTTGTCACTCATGGCATTCACTGTAACTCTAGTCCTATAATTTCTTAGTCCTTCAGAGAAATTTCATAATTTTCCATTGACATAACTGTTGTTTTTTAACTGAGAGAAGTTTGATGAGTTCTCGTAACAGCTTAGCTGAAACAACCTGTAAATAATGGGAATATACCAGTCAAAGTACTTGAGATGTTTTTTAAAGGACTTCAGCACTTACCTTTTGTCTGACTGCAAAACGTTAATGGGTTTTCTTCATTTGATAAATTTGAAAAACCAATGATTCATATATACAGCAGATGAGACGACAGATGTGATAGGTCTTTATATGGAAATTAAACCTCAGTGACTAGTGATTAATGAGCAGTTATAGCTTCCCACTTTGTGGTAACTTTTTTTTAAAGCTAACAACATTGACATTATAAGTAAGGTCATACCTTTTGCAGCAGTCACATGCTGAATGACAGATTAACCTCTGTGCTATGAACTCTGCAACAATTGTTTTATGCTGCAGGAATGGACTGACTTACATAAACCAATTTTACTACAAACATCATAATTTCCTTAAAAAAAAAAGAGGAAATTTGCATTCACATATAAAGGGACTTGTCCCTTGCTGATCCTAGACATTCACCCTCTCAGACAAGGAGAGGCTGGAACATAAGGCTGTTCCCTAGAGCACATGTCTTCATAAGAGTCCGTTAGCTTTTATGGAAGAGAGGTCTAGGCTGAAGTGTGGAAAGGGCTGGTGGTCACTTTTGCTTTACATTGTGAGGCAAAATCATTCAGATATGTGATACATACTCCATTGAGACACCTTTAGAATCATTCCCAAATATCTTTCCACATATCAAGAAGCTTTCCTGATTACTGCTAGTTCCTTGGAGATCCTTTTGTTTGCAATTCTTAAAACAAACCTACACATTTGTGTAGAGGCATGTATTGCCATGTTCTATGTTTTAGATAAAGGAGCTAAACTTATAGGATCCCATGAAGTCATCGTTACAAATTACCCACAGAGCAAGAGTTAATTCCCACCATTACATAGATACATTAAAATCACCTCTAATACACAACAGGGCAAGGTGAAAGCAAAAAAAGATGTTTGTTTACTAAATCCAAAATAATACATTTTACAAAGATTTACCAAGAGACAGACACAGACACAGAAATGAAATAAAAGAACTAATCATCTTCTTGAATTTCTATTAATCTAAAGTGCACAACTCCCACAAGAAATTGGTAGGTATCTCACAGTAATCTTGACTGAAAGCTTATCTTTGCACAACTTAGGTCATCCTCACAGAAAGAAGTCCAGCAATGAGACTTCTTTCATTCATAGCCCAGAGACAACTTTGAAATAATCCATACTCAAATCTCCCAGCCTGCCTATACATTTAATATTAATCCTCTAAGGTTCACCAGCTGAAACAAGAAGGCAAGTACACTTACCATGAAATCACTGCTTATCACTGCTGGGTTTGAAGTTGCTAATGTTACCTCCTGGGCTGAAACGTTCGCAGTCAGCTATTTTGAATTTCTATTTCCTGAGTTAAAAAGCTGTGTTTTCATTTAAACAATCAGATTCTATGAAGGGGCACAATGTCTTTATGCCCTTAAACTGCATATATTAAGTCAAAGAATAAATTCAAGTTCTTTGTCCAAATAGGGGGTCTTGTAGCCACTAGTAGCTGCATCCATTGTGGAAAATGAAAACTTGAGGGAAATCTATTTCTAAAATAATAACCAATGTTTAAGTTTTATTACCTGTTCTGCAGTAACATTTCATTGCATACATATAGTCACCTGATAATATTTTAAACCTGACAAGTCTGATCTGCCTCTACATCAAAATCAGCTTGGTTGTCTTCAGTATTTGGTATGATTTTAGCTGGTGGAAAGAAGCCAAAATAAAGTCAAAAAAGGAAACTTTTCCATGCTGTAGTACATCCTGATTTTCTCTCAGTGATCTCCAAGACGCCTTGAGGCTCAATTTCTTTTTCCTTCTGATGAAATGATTCTTTTTTCCAGGGATCAATGACAAAACTGAAGGCTTGAATATGATTGAACATGACTCATTTCATCTTTTGCAAACAATACAGATATTTCTCATAAACTGGCCACAAGCAATGTGGTTGGTCATGTAGGTATATATTCTCTGTTTAGGAGTTATTAAGGCACAACACTTCCTACGGGTCTTTTGGGATCACACTACCATTTCTTCACATTGAGAATTATATGGGCCATGAAGTGCCTCACACCAGATACCACAAAACAAAAGTACTTTCTAGCATCTCACCCTTCCAAAGCATTGGCATATTGGATTTCTGGAATGCATCCAACCTGTTAATAAATCATGAAATGGATTATTTTATGTATATATATGTATATATATCTGTATGGAACTAAGCAAAACAACTCAAGCAACTGAGTAGGTATTCCCAAATGTATTTATAATCCTTTGTGCCCTAATAAAAGAGGTAGGGATAATGTTTTAAAAAATATCCTCTAAAATATTCTGTAAAAGGCAAAAGGAAATTACTAGAGCAGTCAAAACAAAGACTTTCACTTTCTCTTCATTACTATTATGGACAGCAAACCTATAAGAAAAATATAGTCTGTGTCTGATTCTGCAGTGTTGTCATTCCACTGGCTTTGATGGAGGAGTTTTATTCTACATAAACATGAAGCATAATTAGATCTTTCTTAAATGCACAAGATTTAGCAGATTTTGATAGTCAAAAGATGCACTTACTATTTTAAACAATTCTAGAGACATAACTGCCCATATCAAATACTCAAATATCATTTTGAATCCCTACACCTTTTTTTTTTTTTTTTTTGTAATCATATGATATAGGGGAATCATTTTATGTGTTACCCACCCTTACTCAGAGATTTGAGGGAGTAAACAGCACTGCGAACAGATGGCTGGATTTGCAAAGCTTTACCTTATGCAGTAAAATGAGGCACTATGCAGATGGACCTGTAGATATGAGTGCCAATATTGTACCTTATCCATATGGTCTGCAAGATTTATGGCAGAAGTAAATATTTTCCGATTCATCACTGGAAACAAGCTAATGCCTCCTCATTCGTATCACTCTACTATTTTTACTTTCTGGCATTAGAGAAGGAAGCATAGTGTAAAATGCGTATTAAAAAGATTGTTTTCATGGAAAGTCACTCAAGGTATCTTAAATAGATTTTTAGCAGCTTCTAAAAGAGGACTCCTTCTCTCTCTAAACATTATTCTTGAGCATGGTGACCTAAAGCCTGCAGGTGTGCATGTACTGTGACAGCTCTGTGTTAGTTTTCATCAGAGGACACAGGTTTCTCCAGACAGAGATTTATGTGGAAGAGTGTATAGAGATACCAGTCAAGAGATGCTTAATATTATTGAATCACCTTTATTACTAAACTTTGCGTCCTGCAATCAGCCACCTGCAGGCCCGACAGCCTGTTAGGCAGAGAATTGGACAAGTGTGTCGCAGTGTAAGAACGATCTGGATAGACTGTCCATACCTTTCAGAGGAGAGCCTTCAACAGTGGTCATCCTAAAAACTGGGAAACAACTGGGAGGAGGTCTGCTAAGAAAGGCTGCATCTCAAGATTATTTTGTGCCAAAGGCTTCTCTGTGGCTTCCCACCACACTTTGTATGTGGCAATAACCATAGTTCAGCCCCAGTGAGCACAAACAGGATTAGAAAAATAAAAATGGCAATGTAATAACAGGTATTCACGAACACATCTGTAGATATGTCTATTCATAGGTTACTTTTTAAATATGTGAGTATGACTTAATGTGTTGATGCTTTTATTTATTGATGTGTAAAGAGATAGTTAACATGATTATGAATCTCTCCTATTTTTGAAATATAAACAAGCCTTATAAAAAGAATTAAGCCCAAATGATCTTTAAACGGAGAAAGAAGTCGCAAATCTTACCATTTACCCTTTAAATTTTCCATGACTTCAGAAATACTTACATTTTCTCTATTGTGTTCTTCTATTACATTCATTAAGTTTTCATTGACTGATTATACACAATTTTGAGGTATGCCCTGTTGTCTCATGCTTTAGGTATATTTGTCCTTCAATAATCAAAAGGTATAATTAACTGTTATTTGTAAAGTAGTGATGTCTTCTGATGAAGAGTACTACAAAAATGTAAATTATTCTTATTATGAGTTATTAAAAAGCAATCTCACATAATATTTGAAACTTCAATTTGCATAAATAAAACCACTGAAATGACTGTGATAGTGTAAACATATTTATAATATTTTTAATGTCTTCAAAAGTGATACAAAATCCAGCAAATAACAGTGGCAAAAGTATACAAAAATAAACTTGAATACCTTAATAAAAATATATGAGGGGACAGAGCTATATAAATTATCCTAAACAAAATCATATATGGAGTATCTCAGGCTAACTGAGCGTAACAACAAATTACTAGCTTGGAATACCTGCAGAGGAGAAATACATTTCCGAGAGAAATTTATTTCTGACATTGTAGCAAAAATATATTAGTCATATATAAAAGGAACCTTTAAAGAAAATGAATAATTTATTTTTAAAAATAACTTTCACATTATACTGTGCTAATTTTGTGTTTGGCTACCCATAACATGATTTGCTTATGTTGAAAGGAAATAACAGCTGTGAAGTTGTTCATATATGATGACCAAGAGCATAAAATAAAACAAGATACCTACACACAACAACAAGCAACACAACATTGCTCAGCTTAAAGCCTGAATCCAGATCACATTCCCAATAATTTGTTTCAAAAAATGTTGCCCTATATGCTCCCTGACCTGCATCTTGGCTAGATTATTCATTGCCTATATGATTTCTCTACCATATGGTGACCTAAATGAAGCTATGCTTCATAATTGGAGATCAAGATGATTCTAAGGTGCCTATTAATAAAGCATCTAAACCAAGGAAGCCCGATTGCTTTTGATTTGTTAAATAGATATTCAAATGCCAATAAAATTGCAACATCAAATTATCATATGAAAAATATCACCAGGGAACAAAGTAACATGCTGATGTTAAGTGAAAGTACTACTCACCTTCAAAAATAACCTAGCTATATTTGAAGATTTTGAAACACAGCAAGACATGTTTAAAACAAAGGACAGACTTCAATATCAGTTTTAAAGATTCATTTCTTATATAGCTATATTGCTTATATAGCAATTCATCAGCTTGATTATGGAAGAAAGACAATTTCATAAGTAGCTACAGATGAGTAATATTATTCTTCAAAGGTAGTGTTCTTCAATCCATTGAAAATATCCTGCGCCACATGCTCTAGGTGTCCCTTCTGGAGCAGAGGATTGGACTACATAATCTCAAGCAACATCTACCATTCTGTGATTGAAAATATCAGTATAATTCCCTTTAGTATAGTCAGTTTTTCTTCTGAAGATTAAAAATCAGCTGAATTAATGCATAAGAGAAATAAGAACTTTTCAGGGTCCTCATTTTTGCACAGCCTTTCTGGTATGTTACAATGTCTATTCAGCTGCAACACATTTGTACAAACATTTAGAAGAAATAAACTGCACTCTAAGTCCCTAATGAAATACCCACTTACAGACAACCAGAAGCCAGTTCTAACTGCAAAAACAGCTCTAGCAAATAATAATAATAAAAAAATCTTCCACACCACTCTGTAGTATTCTATGGAAAAGAATATTAGTATACCTGGATAGAGTCTCTGACATGAGGTTGCCCGAACAATATCAGGAAATATACAGAAAGCACTTCTGCATGAGACAAGGCAGGGGGAGGGCAAAGCAAGACAAAGAGAGGAAAAATAGCAGAACACCTGTCTATGTAAACAGAAGGTTTAAATTAACCAAATATTTGGTTTTCTAGATTATTCCAACTTCTATAAACATAGATACGTGTCCTGCAATTTGTGGTAACCTGTAGTTTTAAGTTTGATGTTGCTGAAAAAGATAATGTTCTAGTAAAGATCTCTCTCTCTGATTTTCTTGATTTTTTTTTGAACAAAGGCCCCTTTGTGAAGAACAATGAGTAAATTATCATAGCACATGGTTAAAATTACAGTGTTAATTTACTGTTCTGTATTCCTGATTTTAAAGAGTATTTTAGAAGGAAGAGTGAAAGGAAATAAGCAGCTGTAACCACTGTCATTTAGGTATAAACTACTTTATTCATGATATAGAGTTGAAAGTATGGAAACTACATATTTCTTATGGGATTTTTCCAACAAAAAGTATTACCTGCAAATGAATTAAAAATTAGGTTCTGAATAAGATTTATAAATGACCGATTTTTATATGTGTATCTTTAGTCTTCTCTGCATTTTTGAATACAATTAATAGTTTTTTGTTTGCAACTATTTATATAACCTATCCAAAAATGTGGCACAAGGTCTAGCTATTGGAAAACCACCAAACAGAAATTTTCTGAGTTATTGCTTTGCTAATTTTTATGGTCCTTTCAAGCGATTCTTTTCCCTTCATTGGATTAGAGCCTTATTTGGGTTATTAATCCCTTGTGAAGTCTTATGCTATGCTTGGGAAAATGATTTGTTTATTTTCTCATCACTGCTAAAGTGACATTTGTGATATGTTTTCATATGTAGATATGTGAATACCCAGGTTTTATTACTCTTTGCCCCCTGCCATTAGGAGAGGACAAGGGGGTTGTAATGTGGCAGCTGTTCCAGACATAACCTCAAGTATCTTAACTATAGTGCTGAACGTGGAAATTATACTCCAAGTCACTTCACTGAAACTAGACTCTGTACCAACAGCACTGCCCAGCCCACCAACCTGAAACACAGGGAGGTAATGAGTTCACTTCAATGTCCTCTAAATTTATGAATGCCCGCAATTCATAAATGAGCACCTAAACCTAAGGCACATCTTATCTCATTCAGAATACTCTTTAGACCTATCTGTGTTTCAGCCAACTTGTTGTATGTACTCCAGCACACTTCTGTTTAAAAGCCGGTCTTGCACTTGCTACTGTAGAGCAAAGGCAGTTCCAAGAGGGCCTAGCTGGATTACCTCCTTGCCAGAAGGCCTGTTGTTTGGGTGCCAGCCAGCAGCCAAAGCTGGCTGTGCACCATGGAGGGGTACTTTGAAATATGCTTAGAAATAAATGATTCCCTTATAAATAAATCCTTTTCACCAATAGAGAACAAATTTGGACTGGCTAAAATGTTTTTCAAAGTTGAGTTGGCTTCACTATGTTGTTTCAGCAAAACAAAATACTTAATTATGAGAAACTGTTTTGCTCTGGCATTTAATTGTTATGTTAACTGTAATTAATCTATCTGTTTCAAAATTTACTTTAATATTATTTATAAATATTTTTAAAAAGCAAAAAGTTGTCTGATTTGAGCTGAAAGAAATGTTTATTTTGTGAAACAGCATTCTTTTCCTCATCAGGCATTCATATAAATACTTATGTGCAGTAGAGATGATTGCAAAGCAAGAGGGCAGGCCCTAAAAATTATAATCTTAAAAAAATAACAAGCCATTAGGTAATGCAATCACAGAACATTGTGCATTTATAGTTGTGATAATTTATTTGCTTCATGACATGCACTTCCTGTCTGGACTACTTTTTCCACAAGGCACCACTGCCTCATCAGGTGAATTGCAATAGATCATACAGGTCTCAGTGAGTCCCTTTTAACATTTATTTATGAGTTACTTCACTAAAGTGTTACTCCAGTTATAATTCTACTAAAGTGGATTTTTTTTCCCCACAGATAAATAGTAAATTTATGTATAAACAGTTCTTCAAGATTTTTTTTTAAAAAACGGAATCTAGACTGATTTTTTTAAAAAAAAAGATATAAGCAGGAAACTCTCCCCACCTTTTGCATACATTGAGGAAGAAAAGTGAAAAAATGACCAAATATGTTGTTTAGATAATACTTAACTGGAAACTTTGCACCTTCTCGATTCAATTAGCATTATACATTTTTAACTAATGTAATCCTTACAATTCAATTTGCAAAAATTAAGTGTTTTTTCCTAAAAAAAAAAAAAAAAAAAAAGGTCAAGTTGTTTGCATTTTTATTTCTCTAACCCCTAATTTCTTTTTGTGCAGTCCTAAACTGATGTTTTTCTGACCATTTTCTGAAAGTGTATTGGTCTTCTCCTTTCATCATGGAGCCTTCATCTCAGCAAAACTTGGAGCACTAGTACATCCTTTCTGTCTACTGCAGTATTATTGCTGTAGCTTTTAGTTACAAATATTGAGTTTTTTTCTTTTCAGAAGAATGTACCTACATTTTCAGTGGACTGTTCCCCTTGTGAATGTGTAACATGTCACTATTTCAGTCAAACATTTGTAACTGGTAAATAACAGTTCACTGTCAAGAAAAGGAGAAGCTCTCACTTTTCTGATATGTTCTTTCAAGCAAATATCTATATAAGAATCCTCTTTGAGTTGTAGGATTTATTTCAAATGTTGCATTTTTGCACAGCAACAGTACAGGCATTATAAGAAATATTTCTACTAGAGAAAATTTTCTTGGCATTCTTTTTATGTTAAGTTACAATTTCTCCTCCATAGAAACAGTGATCACTTCATATCCTGAATCTCCGCTGAACATATTCTGAAAATCCTGTTTAGTCATGTTCATTAAATGGACAATGCAGAAGTTCTGATCAAGGCTGCATTATCGTACTCACAAGTAATTGTAGAATGCACTGTATTTGGAGAGGAGGAGGACATACAGCAATTAAGATGCAGTAATGACTGTGAAAAAAACCTAGACTGTCTCTCTTCTCATTACTACATGAAGCATGAGAAGTACAGTTGTATTATCACATTATCATGTTTTAGAATTGGTCATGGCAGCAGTTTCAGAGTTCTTTTAATTATTAAAAATTATGTCAGCAAACATGAAAATAGAAAATGATTTTGTTTATGAGAAACTGAGCTGTTGGTTTTATTACTTGTTTTTTTCTTGTTATGAGTGAAGCTTTTAAAGCTACTTGCAGTGTTAACTGTGCATTTCTTCCCTGTCTTACAAGGAGTGACATAAAATCACTGATGTATTTGTTTTAGTTTCCAAAACCTAATGTAAGAGAATAAAACCTACTTAGCATGAAGTCAATCCTGCTTACTATATAACATTTTTAATAATAAAACTTTATGATATATTCTTCTGTATAAGAACATTTAAAAAAAAAAGGAAAGAGAATAAGGAAGAAGAAACATCCTTTTAAACTCTCTAATTTTTTTAAATGCTGACATTTTATCAAATACTATCTCTCTTTTGGCTATGAGGGAGAATAAACTTTGAGTTAGCTGAGACAGTCTGAGTACATGACTAGCTTTACTTGGTCAAAACACATTATTGAGTGACAGCGTACACCAATAGTAATGGTTAAGAACAGGCTAAAAATGACAAAGTGATTTGTCTTTGTTGAGAAGAGACCAAAAAACATATCAACCATATCATGCCATAACCATATTGCCAAAACAAAAATATATTCCTTCTAGTGGCAATTTTCCACTGTTATGATCTGGAAAAGCAATAATATTTGTGAATGGTTATGGACAATGTTACTAAAATCAAACACTTGATGAAAATACCTTTTTACATACCTTTCACTTCTATATATTTGTTTTATAGCTTCAAGATAATATGTCTGTATCTGAAAAAAATATCAGTACTATCATTGTGCATTATGACTATGCCTGGTGTGTGACTAGCCCTGTAAACACGGGACTGTGTATGCACACAATGTAATTGCAAAGACAGAAAGATGCAAGAGACACACATGCTCCTCCCATAAACTATAATTCATAGCTTTCTGATGCTTAAATACAAAGTCAGAGGCACCTTTTTCCCTGCAACAATGAGGTAAAAAGCAAATATATCAACTTCGCCTGACTGTGCTTTTCAGATTTCTATGTAGCCCTTACCAGAGTATTTAAGCACTTTTAAGAGAAGAACTAAATGACATAATAAATATCTATCTTGGAGGAGCTGTTTTCCTTCTCTCCAGGCACAATAGTGGACTTTCTTGTTTGCTGGTTTTTTCTTACCTCTGTGTTTTAGTTTACCTGTTATGCATTTTGCACAGCAAAAACAAGGTGAAAGAATCAAAGAAATGCAGTCTGAGACATCATTCTGGAGCCTTAAGTCAGTCCTGAGGACATTCTCTCTTTGTCACCATACAGCACTTATTATGCAAAGGCCCCCTTGAAACAGTTGGAAGCTGTACTGCTCTTCTGATCATTCCAGCTAACTATATTGAGATATAGTTTGATATTCAGCAGACCTACTATAGATTTTCATATTACTCTGAATCTCCTAAATATTGAACACCCCTTAATACAGTGCAGCTAAGAAGTGACAAAGAACAGATAACTGTAGACCATTCATTGTTGTCCAGGCTGGGATGCAATTTCCTAGCCAAACAGATGCTAATATGGTTTCCTCTAAGAGTGTAGTATTCTCATACTTCCTTCCCACAGGAGGAATCCATTCAAGAAAAAATATCTTACATCTTGTCAGATTTTCTGAAAAGGAAATTGAATGGAGCTGGCTCTACTTCTTAGCTGTCTACGCCTTTCTTTTTAATTCCCCTCAAATTAGAATTGCCTAAATTTAGATCTTTAATTCTATTTTTTGTATCATTTGCACTGCATCTTTGCTGAAATATTCCTATGTGCTTCCCTCTGTCAACTGTCTCTGTTTATCCATAGAGATGCTTTCTTTGACCCCCTTGAAATGATTTTATGATATTCCACAGCTGCATATATATTCCATAATTCTCAGCTCCATAGCCTCATCCCACTGAATGTGACTCCCCAGCAGGTGTAAACTGCAGCAGAAAGCATGAATGTGCACCATATGGACTATTCTTCCTGAGCAGGCTACTAGAAGCAGCAGATTGCTCTTCTGCCATCTTCAGTCGTTCTCCTTTCTCTTTCTACCTATCCTTTCTTTTCAGGGTTAGCTCGGGATTTTGTTTCATCTTTAGAGAGCAGTACATTCTAATGTTATTTGAAGCTACTCAGTAATTTTGTTTCTTTGTTTTTCTTTTTCCTTCTCTAAGAGAGCTGAAATCCACATTTGTTTTGTAACTTTCCCTCTTTTGCCTTCCCCTCAACCTGTTCATGTCTACATTCATTTCTTACTTATCTTCTTTCATATAGGAGATTTTCTGTGTCTCACATCTTCACTTTCATTAAAATTTTACTAGATGGCAAATATAGGCCACTCTTGCAGCAATCCACAAAGGGCTTGAATCTAAAATTTGAACTGCAATGTCATCAGGAAACAGAGATTTGGGTCAAAGGATATCTACAATATTAAATTTGTCTGAAGAAGAAATGCTGAAAAAACATAAAACAAAAATGCTACTTAAACAACCCTATGCTGTTCACAAAAACTGAGACTTTACAGATGAGCACAGGTTACACATACACTGTTGAAAAGCAGCCCCTCTTGTACTGAAAAAGAATCAGACTTTGAAAATGGCTTGTCTGAAGACAATGTAGATATCAAACAGCTATTCACATGCCAGGTATATATGTTAAACTGCAGCACTGGAAACTGAACAGGTACTTTCTTCCTCCGCACGTCTGTTCCCTCTGTGCCTTCACCATCCTGCCTGCACACCCAAGGAAAATCCAAGTCTGCTGCTGTTAGTCTTTAAATTTAATCATAGCAATGAGGAACTGAATTGTGTTGTAAGGATTGCAACCTTCTAATTGCATTCTATTGCATACTTCTGGATCTTCAAAAGAATCACCATTCATAGGTAGTTACAGATAAGCAAGCAGTAATTTTCACACATGTCCATTTTAACAGAATTTAAAATGAAGGAGACTATGCCTGCAGGCATTTATTGACCAACAGGATTACTACTATAGTTTGTGATAAGTGAGAAATATATATCTTCTGATTTATATATATATACATATGTATATATAAGGGAAGTTTGCCGGATTGAGCAAATCTACTAAAGATTCATTGTAAAACAGTGAACACAGAACTCAGTATTTTCTTCTTTGAAATCATGTTTTCAGCACAGGCCTTCCTCTTAAAAAGAAAAAAATAAAGGGAACGTTGTACTGACTCAGTTATTAACCTACTGCACTTTTTCTACAAGAACATTTCAATGATGTCCATTTCAAAAAACAGCAAACTAGCATCCTTTTAATTTGTTGAAACAAATCCCTCGCAGCTACATATTGAGAAATTCTTGTGAAACAGAAAATACTAATTAATACAAAATTTTTGTCTCTTTGAATGAATAGTTGGCAATTTTTTACAGTGTAAAAACATATCTTACTATACATTCTGTTACTTGTCAAAAGAACAGACTATATACGTAGACCGAAAATAAAATAGCATGTGTCACATCTGAGAGAAAATATGTTTCTTGTTCAAAATTGAATGAATAGTTTATAGAAATAGAGATCGTTCTGCTCCAGTAAGTTTAGTTACGCAAACTTCATTTTACTGTGTTATGCTAGGACAAAGATTTATGTCTCCATTAGAGTAAAACAGAAATAGTATAGACTGCTGTTTTTAAAGAACAAAATAAGGAGTCAAGAAATGTATTACCAGGACCAACATCAGATGGTGCTAGCAGACATAAACCCATTGTGAAACATTTCTGAGGTGTTGTCCAAACACCCTACTCCATTTTTAGCTCTATTGCAAGGGATGGATGTATTTTCTGCTTCCCTGTGACACAGCAGAGACATCCTGCTTCCAGTAATTGTTTTCCCAACTCCGTTCTGACCCAATGAATCCTCTTGTTTTCTATCCCAATCAGTCCAAAAAAACGTGCCTTGCTCTCAACAGCTGTATAAGCACTAAAGGTGTGTCTACAGGGCACAGATTAAAATAAACCTGCTGCACACTACTAAATCTTGTTGAAAATAAGGTATTGTTTCTAGTATTCTTTCCAAGGTAGGAGGCATCCTTGGAAAAGGAGGGTTGGCAGTGATGCATTCATTTCAATGAATTTCAGACATCTAAAATGTAAATGTCTGGTTCTGCTAGGTTTCCTTTATAGACCACAAAGATACATAGACAATTCTAGAGTATCATAAATTTTAGATGGCAACCATAAGATAAGAATGAATTGCACTCCAGAAGTGACTATTACTCTTCACTGAATACAAAGGGAATCTGTGGTGACTAGCTTAGTAGTAGAGCCTGCACTCTCTCTCTCAAAAGTTAACCTAAATTAATTCCACTCAGTGACTCTTACTGTTTTGTCAAAAAAAAAAAAATGCAGCTTGTAGTTCAGGAGGGGATTTCATTGTCCATTTATGTTTGCATTGTCTCTATGACATAGATACATAGATATATGGCATAGGAAAATTGCTTCACTGCCAACACCACCATCCAAAACTGCTCAAGAACCAGAACTACTCATGTCAGTTTGATTAAGCTACAGAAGAGAGCTGTCAGGGTTTTATCACACCAGAGGTAGGTAAAACACTCTATAATCCAAAACGTTCTTCTTGTAGGTGTGGGATAAAACTGTTTGGTGTTCCATAATATGAACCTTTTAGAATCTGTGGATTTTCCCCAAATCACTACTCTCCTTAAAGGGATGTATTACAGATTACTTCCTATCGCATTTGTCAGAAGGGGTGTTACTAGTCTGAAAACTAAATCAACCAAACATAGGTTTATACACATGATAAATAATTATCGTCCTATTATACTTAATGCAGTCCATGATTTCTGGAAAGCTGAACCTAAAGGCTCAATTCAGTTATTTAAATGCAAGCATTTCATGTCATTTAGATGCCAGATGATATATGAGAAATTTTCTTAGTTATGGCAGGTATGATGAAGGACCAATAGGATGCCCTTCCTTTCCAGAGAAGCTTCCAGGGCAAGGTACAAACAATATTTAAAACGATGAAAGGAATCCATGCTGAGGCAATGAAACGAATTCTTAAGTCTACTGAGATTTCCATTTACATGGAGACCCTTTTATACAGGTGTCTTAATCTCACACTGAATCACCTCAGGTGGAATCTAATCTGTAGTCCTGCAGTAGGTAACTACATATAGCACAAAACAGAGGTCTGATGATCTCAATCTGAATCCCCCTTAAAGTATCCATCTATTACTTTATAATATTTGATTAATATATGCAACATGTTCTGGACAGGATCCTCAGAAACCATTAGCTCATTTAAATGGTGTATTAAATGAGGACAGTTTATTGAGAACTGGTCCATTACTAAAATCTCTCTCTGGTGGAAGGTAACAGTTCTCAGCAAAATTATGCAATAATAGGATGAAAAAATAAAAGGGTTATAGCTTCACTATCTGTAAATATGGCAGAATTTAGCCAAGTAAGAAGTTATGAAAATGGATGACTAACACTTAATTATAACACCACTATTAAACAATACTTCTGTTCCAGCAGTGCTGTGGTTCCTTTGCTATGGAGTAACTGAGGTTTTGAATTAAGCAGCATGTACCTTGTGACCTGAATTAGGATTCTACCATGTTTGGTAATCCTTGGATATTCAGTTTTGAACATAGAGATCGTGAATCACAGAGAATCACAGAGATCATTACCATGAGATAACTTCTGCCCCCTTTTTCCTGAGTGGAGGTAAAAGTAGCAAGTCCCTCTTTCCCTCCCATCCCCTACTCCTAAAATGGCCTTGACATCCTGCTGCAAGTTGTCAACATCAATTCAAATACCACAGTAATTTCACACACATTGTATAATTTCAAAATTCATTACAATTCCTTTGAAGAAATACACTCCTTAGGCCCTTGAAACACAGGTTATAGTAGCACATTAGCTGATGGACACCTTTCTTATTTGAAGGTTTCTGCTCTCTTCATTCCTAGGAAAAAATCCCATCCTTAAACAGGCTTCTGAACAAGATGGTACTATAATTCAGTAGGTAACTAACTCCCTCTGAGCCAGAGCACTGCCTCAACATAATGTTTTAAATGGTCTCATTTTTACTGCAGGTGCCATCTTTCAAAATGAATCCTACTGATGAAATTCTTTCCACTGGGGAGCTCATGCTCTGCTCTGAAGCTGTCCTTTTTTATTATTATTCAAGCTAGTTGTATTTTTTAAGTAATTTCTTAACATTTCTTTGTGATCATCTTGATAACTCCTAGGAAAAATAAAAATAAGCAACTGTTGGAGCCATAAACAAGTAATTTAAAATTATGATCTATTTTGCGTGTATATTTGCATGTATAAACTTTCTGCAGCACTCTCCCTGTACAGGCTTGCAAGATAACCTGGGAAGCATTTGCTAGTACGTGTAAATGATGACAAAGGTTATTTTGAGGTTCTGACTTTCTGTTCATAGGGCAAAAAGGCTAGCCACAAGGAATGGAAGAAGACCTGAAGAAGAGTCTGCCCACAGAGTGTTAGAGGATGATAAGCATGGACAAACTTGAAGAGGCACAATTATCCATGCAGAAGATGACTTCTGGTTCAAACAGTTAATGAAATCAACCAAAGGTCAGGGCTAGGTTAAAAGGATCAGTTGTCAGTCTCTGCTCTTATGTTTGGAAAATCTTCCACAGCATAGGCCCCTACACAGATCAAAAAAGCCATTCGAGTCAAAGTAGTGACGGCTTCTATGAATCCACACAGATGGACTGAGATGATTATCTAAACCTTACTGCCTAAAATAAATGATTCTTTTTCAATACAAACTGTCCACAGTGAGCTTTCTTCAGAGGGTTGATAGGAAATCTGAATATAGGTATTTGCAGGGCCTGCACAATATCCAAACAGCTTGGCAAATCTGAACACTGTTACAATTCTCCAACCAAGGGAAAAACAGACCCTATCATTGTTACATTGTTCCACACAAACAGGAAAGCAGTCAACCAAAGAACTGTTCACAGATCCAAAGAATGAATGGAATAAGTGTGCGGTTCTCTGCTTGCAGTTGTCATAGGGACATCTGGACCCACGATTTAAAAAGAGAGTTTTGCTTCTAATTTGGTAAGATCAGAATTTTACCATTGATCTTCAGTTTCTGGTGCCTCTGTGTGACCAGCTATGTTGTGAATAAAGCGAAAATAGGCAAACATCAGTGAGGAGATAGGGCAGATGACAGTACACATTGCAGGTAACAGAAGCTGAGCACAGCTGCATGTAGAGCATTTCCTATTCACTCAGTTCAGGAGACTGTCACCATCAGCTTGCAATTCAGTGGTACCTCCTGCCGTAAACAAAGTCCCTCTGGACTGCTCACACACGAAAACAATCCCTACTTTAAAGGCATCATTTATTTTTAAGCAAAAACACAAGTCACTGTCCCTCTCAAGAGAGAGTACGAAGATAAATTAATAACATAGTTTATGGTGCCACTAATATAAAACTATATACACATGAAATTTATTAATTTTAAGTCTCATCAACTAATTCAGATCATTTGTCACACAGTTTAGTCATATTGGCTTTGTAGACACATTGTTGACTGTATGTGAATTGATGCATCTAAGTAGTAGTTCTTGGCAGACAAAATCTGTTTATATCAAAGATTAGAGCCACTGTCTTGTGCACCACAATGTGATAATGCTATAAGTAGATCATGTACATGGGTTCCTTAGTGTTACATATACTTACGCATACATTTTGCAGGAAAAACATCTCCAGGACCAAAACCCTTTTAGATACCTTACTTAAGAATCATAATTTAAAGCAAAAATATTGTTGTTATTTGTTATATTCTTAATTCTCTTTTTATTTCTGTGTTGTCTTTGTAGTTTTCTGTTATACTTAAAAGATGTGCCTGTTCTCTTTAAAAGTGCATGTCTGTGTACATATTTATAACCCAACTAGCTGTTTCAAAGAGTCCCATGATTACTGCACCTATCAAAATTTTACAGCTTTGTTGCATCCTCCTGCCACACCTACATTCTTCCACACCACTACTGAGGAAAGAAATTCTTTCTCTGGACAACACTGCTGAAGTAATGCGTTACCTCCCCAGCACTTACTGGAATGCTTTAATTGATGAGTCTAAAGAGGTAAACACAGGGAAAGAAATCTCTTCACCACTAGCATAAGAAGTCAATTATTCTCTCTGAATGACAAAAGGTGACCGTTCTCTGAGTGAACTTCCCTTGAAGCTCCTCAGATTTCATAGTTTTTAGAAAACTCCTTTGGTGTGGCTGTAAATACACCTAGTAATTCACAGTGGCAACCCCAGAGCCCCACAGTATTTCTTTTTAGGTTTTCTCCATTGCCACTTTCATATAATGTTTATAACAGGACATGTAATATTCAGTTGTGTTCCTGCCACTTTCAGAGCTATTTAATAAACAGTTTTAAACTCTGCCATCTTACTTGACTAATGACTGCTCCAAGCTTCCACTCGAGGCGGTTGTAGCTTGCCCAGGAGGCTGGGCGTACGTAATTGCCATTTGCTTGCAATAGAAAGTTTTTCAGCAAGGAATACAGAAGCAGTCATATCATCCACTCACTTCCAGATCACTGGTGTTCTACTATGGTTTGGGCAGGACTGGAAGTCTATTCTTCCTTTTGACAACGACTAGGCAATTCCTATTGATCAAAAAGTTTTGCAAGTAATAGAGTCTTCTGTCATTATTCTCATCTGCCACTACTGGTTTTAATGAAGCTTCTGCTGACTTATACTGGCATGCAAAGACTATGTCTAGGTCTATGTTATACAGATATATAAATGCAAGAAAATATATAAATGCCTTCACAGAGTCAGACAGCTTAAAAACTTGAAAAATGTGAATATTTAGAGGAACCTACTAAATCACATAATTTGTGAGCACTTGTCTCAGATGATAGCCATGTTAGAAACAGTCAAGAACTTATCTCTAAAAATACATGACAACAAACAATTACTACTGCTATATACTCTCTGGATAAATCCTAGCCAAATAAAACTGTATAGATAAACAAGGCACTATATCTGTGTACAACTGGTACTTAAGTGAATGCAGTAAATATTACTATGTACTAGTAAATTCCATACAATTCTGTATTACTTTTTCATAGTACATGACGTGTGAAGTTTGATGGTAGAAAAACATTTATAATAAGACAGTTGGGAGGTTAGAAAAATAACATGTGCTCGGGATCAAGCCTGAGAAAAATTGAAGAAGACTCTCTTCAATAGCACTTTCAGCTCCAGCTTCTCTTTTTCCAGAAAGGCCATAAATAAATGAAACATTATTATCAGAATATGCCTATTCACAAAACCAGACAGATTCACAGAAAACAATATAAGCGCTAAATCAGCTTTGACAAAGCACACAGTCTGAACCTTTCCTAATTTTCTTTTCAGCTTGCCTTATGAGCTCTCTAGCTTTCCATAAACCCTGTAGCTTTTGACAAATCCTCTTCCTGAATGGCATATAGATTCCCCTGCTGGAAGATCTTTAAAAAAAATCTAGGAAATCACCCTTACAACTCAAAAAAAAAAAAAGCTGAAAAAATATGATCTTATCCACATTTTCTATAAAAGCATTTCAATAATCACAAATCTTGAACAAGAACTGCTATAGGGGAGTCAAGAAGGAATATTTATGATAACAACCTACAAAAAAGTTAGAGACATTCTATAGTATATTTTCAGTTAATCTAAAAAGAGGTATCATCTTCAATTTATTACTATTTTCTTTTTGTATGCCAAACTTAATATAAAGACACTTTCTTTTAAAGCGATGGGAATTTGAGTTATTCAGTACCCCCAGAATTTGATAGCTTCCCATTTTTAGTGCCTAGAGGTCACATCTGAACTCACAATACCTCCATTTTAAAATGAAGAACTTTGAACAAAAGTATTAGTATGCTTAAGCTATTTCTTTTTGTTTTTCTTATATTTGTCCCTTAAAAAAAGAAAAAAGAAAAAAAAATCTATCTATATGATAATCTCTCTGTATATATGTTATTGTTGCATTTGAGAACTGCATGTTAACACACTTTATGCATTAACACATGGGCATAAATATTGAAAAGGGAGAGTGTTTTTCTTTTTTTTTTTGCTAAGTGTTTATGCTTAATTGCTATATATCAATATCAATCTACCAAAAATAGTCAATGATTTAGCATGATGTGATTCTTTCTTCACTACTAGTTTTCTTGTGGCTGCATACTAGCTATGACATCAAAACAAGCTCATGTTAAAATGTAGAGTTAATTGAGCACTTGCTACTTTTAATTGAATTTTAAATAAAATATAGGAATTGAGCATCTTTTCCATATTTGGAGGGAAGTACTCTGTTGGTCTTTTGTTTGATTAACCTGTATAAACAAACAAAGAGAAAAAATATGAGGAGCTGCAAGACATTGTATTTGCCTCTATTTCTTACAATTTGGAATAGCTACCCTTACACATCTTAAGGCATCCTACTTTCTATACAGCTTTACAGTTACAGTGTTAGTTGCTCAAGGAATTGCCTATTCTCTGTTTTCATGCTTGAGGAAGTAAAGTAAGATTCAAGAGGCTGAAGCCTCTTGAGGAAACTAGATAAAGGTCCATGAGCTTTGGACTGTTCTTATTACCATTGCAGTTTTTATAATTACTCTTAAAGAAGACACTATTAAAAACAGACCTAAGAAAATAGCACAGTTTACACTTATATGTGAACTACTCAAACTTCTGCTTAGTCACAGAAACGTACTGACAAGCCCCACAAAGACTTCATTTAGCACACGGATATTAATTAGCTGATGACTGCTTTTTAACTTTCTCAAGTTTCTAGCCAATATTTCTATTTCTATTTCAACTTTTCAACATCACTGCTCCTTCCCAGGTAACGTATCTAACAGTACTTTAAAAACGATGCCTATTTCAAAACACAATGAGCCTGTCCTAAAATTCCAGAAGGAAAAAGTATATAATACGAGCTCCAAGACAAACTTGCATTCTCTCTCATAATCTGCCTGAAGAAATAACAAAAAGTTAAAATAATAATAATAAAAAGAAAGAAGTCAAGGAAATTGTCTGTCCCAGTTTATGATCAGCTCACATTGATAGTCCAACCAGATCTAAGACTCTTCTAGTTAGGCCTTCCTTAGAGAGGGATCTAGGGAGGATCAAGGGAGGATCAAAACCTGAAGAAAGAAGAGCAATGGCTGCATCTCTCTGAGCTTTGACCTACAATTTGAATAAATGAGAGCATTCGTCATAGTGACAGAAGAAGCACAATCTGAAGGGTTGGCTTGATTTTGGTTTTCTTTTGCTTTCTGATGCTTCTCAGAAGACCTGTAGAACTTAGACAGGACAGTAGGAACTCAAATATAACTTGGTCATTGTCGCGCTTTTTGCAAGTAAGGCCAACTTTAA
This sequence comes from Tinamus guttatus, assembly GCF_059628265.1. NCBI lineage: Eukaryota > Metazoa > Chordata > Aves > Tinamiformes > Tinamidae > Tinamus > Tinamus guttatus. Next base: position 2,044,180 of record NW_028288552.1, on the reverse strand, counting down.
TGCCAGTAGTGGGTTTAAGTAGATTCAGGTTAATATTGGGAAAACGGAGACTGAATAGTTATCCTCGGTGCTGTTTCCTCAATCAAACTGTCTTTCAAAGAACCAACCAATGCTAATGGAGATGATAATATCATACTGCCATTTATTTGCTGGTTTTGGTCTTTGAATAAGTTTAGAAGGAAGAGTTGCATTACAGGAAACTGCACTTGGAGCTAGTATTAGGATAAGAATTGGTTAAAAAAATAAAAAGTTCACTTACATTGAGTTTGGCATGTTACTAAATTTACCTGGTCTCTACCACTGGAAAATAGGATAGACCAAGGATTCTCAAATCAGAGTCTAATTTCATCTTAACTCAGCAATTATACAAGATTCTCCATCCTGCCTGAGCAAGCCCAAGAGTAAACCTAATATCAGCATAAACTCTAAATGCTCATGTCAGGCCAAGACTGAGTTGCTCAGAGACAAGAAAAAAATACCCAAAATAAGTAGTTTTTCTTAATAAAGTGCTTTAATCCTCTATCATCAGCCCAGAACTTATCCCATATGCTGTCCTCAGCCTCCAAATAACATATTCATTAATAAGCTTGCAGATGTGCTGCCCACACTTGTCAGTTCCAAAAGTAAGCATAATCCAAGACACGAATCAGTCTCTAACTTCAACTTGGGTGAACAGCTTTATTTAAAAAAATTCTTCCCTTAATGTATTTTTTTATAGCAACCTAACCTTGACTGGAATCTAACTCTCCCCCTAGATTAATGCAAAACTTAAAAACCAGCCCTGGGGTGGAACCCAGCATCATTGTGATAATGTGTTGCCCTTCCCCTTCTCCCTCCCGCCTTTTTTTTCCCCCTCCTCTCCTTTTCAAATTGGTAACTGCTTTGGGGTAGCACAGCTCTAGCTCAACATGCATTTCAAAGGAGGAAAACGCATTTCTCAGCAAACTTCTGAGAGAGGTTTTCTTCCTTCCCTGAAGAAAAATACGAATTTTCTCTGCTAGAAAAGATTGGATGAAGATAGCTCTAAGAGCTTCAGAATGTCTTTTCAGGCTCTTTTGAGGTATAATATTTGAAGCAAAATCTCCAAGAAAAGAATTTTCCTTCTTTATACCAGATGTCAACAGAACATTTCCTCCAGGTGGGTGCTGTGCTGGTGCTCTTCACAGGGGGGAAGAGAAAAGATGAAGACGGAAATGGCTGCATTTTCTCTTTAAGTCTCAGAAACAACAGTAAATCATAAGTTTTATTGTTGGCAGAAAAGTTTTTGTTTGTTCTTTTATAAAAAACATAGGAGATAATATTGCCATTTTCAGATAATTAACTTTCACAAAGATTAAAGCAACAATATGCAATAGCTCTGAAGTTAGCCTTCATGCCACACATGAGGAAAAACTTGTCAGAAAATCCTTCTCCAAACCCTAAAATGAATGATCTTATCCCAAACTATACCAAGAATGCATCATTTCCTACCTTTACAAACCCTGTTTTTATGCTGTTGAAAATCTATGCTGTTTATACTTATAAAATCTGAAAAAAAAAAGATTTTTGAAAAAGATTTTTGTAATGAAAAGTGGAACTTACCAGGCCCTTCTAGAAGGGTGGATAAATAGGCACGAGAACTTGCATGTTTTATACTGTAACAACCAAAAAGAAAAAGGATTTTTTCAATTTAAGATTTTTGCCTCAGTTACAAATAACTTGCAAAACTTGATACTACAAAAGCTCTTGCAGACAAGTACAAAGTAGTTCCAGAAAAGTACTGTCAACCTGGGTGAACCTTGCTATTATAACCACTTCTAGACAAGGTAGCATAATCTCCTCAAATTTAGAAAAGAAATTAGCATTCAAACTCCACTAATCTAACATTAAAAGCTTAAGAGGTTTCAGAAAGGTGTTCCAGTCAGTGCAAACACACTGATGGAAACATTTTAATTTTTTTAGTAAATTAACGCAGTAATAGTCAAAACCCTTCATAACCTGGTCTCAAAATAATTAAGTCCTAGAGCACTTGGAGAATTTCCATATGCAATGAGAAAAATGTTCTGTCATTGCAGGCCTGTAGTAAATCCAGGCAGAAGCACATCCAAGTTGCCACTAGCAAATTTCCAGGGCCGAGAGAGACACAAGGCAGACAGTGATCTTTATATAGCTCTTTCTGATTGTGTTTAATCTGTTACATCTACACTAATTCAGCTGTTGGAAGCTTGAAAATATTTATCAATATAAATTTTGAAAATGTGAGAGTTTGGATTCTTCTCTGAAATAAGCATCCATCCTCTCTGGAAAATAGACTTCAGAAGAAAGGAACAAATCCTTATCTGATCCAAGCTCTTAATTCACTCATTTCTGAGAAATTCTACTGTGCAGGATCCTTCCATTCTATGATTCTGCTGTGCAGGGATATCTGAGTATGCCATTCCTTGCACTCCTCTATGGCTATGTGATATCTATCTCTAGACAGAGAAAATTTATAAGATGCTACTTGATTTACTAAAAATTCTTGTATTAAAGCGAAGCCACACACACCCAAAAGGCAGCAATGCAGAGAACTTTGGGGTAAATGAGATTAAGTTCACAGTCCTTAACTTTACTAGCTCAATAGCACCAAGGGCCTGACAGGTTTCCTGAGCAATTCTCCGGTAGATTTACATGAATTTTCTGACTTAGCCCTTAAAAATCACTCAAGAACATGCAAACCAGCAGGATAGCTAATAAATCCAGAGGCAATTCTGCTGACATTTGTCATACTTGTAGAGAGTAGAGAACCACATGTTGCCCTCAGGAAAATAACGTATTTTCTTCAACATTTATGTAATTTTTTTTGACTGCTATTCTCAATACTCTGCTAGGGAGAAACAGGTGCTAAAGGAAAAGGACAAAACTCTGGTTGTGATCTAATTATGCATACACACTATAATTTACATTTAACAAGACATTTATCACTTTTATGCACACTACGTTAGAGCAAACACTTCGCAGAAATTTGCTGTTTTACAAAGAAAATACAATCTGAACAGTTTTAAAATAGTGGCATGTTTCAGATTAAGCTAAATCATTACTATGAAAATTTTCATCAGCCAATCCAAATATTTCAGAATTAAAGCAACACCCAACATAAATTCAAGCAAAACTAATTTCCATTCCCCCCAAAAAGCTGTTTTTTATTATTTAGTTCTAAAGACTCACTATGACATGAAAAACCATACACAACTCTTCAAGGCTTCTTGTGGGTGTTGGAAATAAAGTGAAATAGAGACAAAACGCTTTTGGAAACATTGATTAGATTCAAAACTGGCATGCAAATAATTGGTAGTGATCTGAAAGTGTGTTTTCAGGTAAATCATTACCTGGCTAGAATGGTTTATTTAACCATTCTAAGCATCCCAAAGATTGAAAATGTCAGGTTTCATGTATCTATTTATAAGGATATTTATATAGCCACAAAGATTAACCCAAACATTTACTAAAGTTCTGGAGATGTTTGGCTGTGGAAAATAAGTCTCATCATCCATTAGCATTTTCCAGAGAAATGTCTCCACATATTTAACCTTAGCTTATTACTCCAAATAGGAGGAAAGAAATTTTTTTTTTTTTTTTTTTTGGCATTGGCCTTGCTGAGGTGCATGCGTTTTCGATGTCTATGGAGATATTTGATCAGTATTTATACAGAAAGTCACATGGACAAGATGGGATGGACAAGACTGGACAAAGGAGGGTTTTTCCTCACTGAAACCTTTCAGATCCAGCAACAGAGAAATAGCTGCATGTCCCCCCCAAAAAAGTACATGGTGAGAAACAGGCAGATAGGATTGCTTCATCTGCTCCAATTTGATCATTATAGATTTTAAATTCCTTCCTTTGAATTTCAGGAACTGACTGGCAATTTCTTAGACTTTCCTTTGTATCCAAACTCAAAAAAGATTTTCCACAGGAACATAAGTAGCTTCACATTTTGAAGAACCAAATGGAAGAGTATCATGGAGTTCGACTGTCTGAACTCAAATCAGCAGACACTTTCATCATGTGATTAGTCAGAATTCAAAGAAAAGGCAAGTGACTGTCTGAAACTATGACTGTTGAATATCGAGTTGCCTTGGGACAGCAGGCCTCAGAACTGATCTTTCTAAGAAACTCTGGCCACTTCCATAGAGACACAAGCATCATGTTGGAGAAGGAGGGGGCACCCAAAATCCTGTCTTAAGGGAAATAAGAGCCCTGGGTTCCACATATGTACAGGCTGATTCAAACCTCAGGAAACCTTTCCTATCTGTGAAATCAGAGGCAAAATTAATCAGTAAGCGTTGGACTGATTCTCATAGTGACATTTCCCCTTAGCTACTCTGAATAATTTCATTCATGGAGGAGAGAATCAGACAGTCATTTTCATTTAACAGTATGTCAGGTATTTCTATACAAATTTTGAATATCCACATTCATTTAGCTGTATCCTTGTCTGAACGAGGCTTAGAATGATTCAGAAAGGCATTCCAGCTGTCATTCCCACCCAAAATCTGGAGCTAGTTACCCCTCTGAAACCACATTGTAGTAGGAAGAAAAAAAAATCATTATTTCTTCAAAGAGTGAAAATTTAAAGTACTGAAAATACTAGGGAGAGTCCAGGCCCTCCCTGAAAGGCACCGGAAGGCATTTGGGCTCCCTGAAGGCTCCCAGCTCAGAACACCAATACTTTGTGTCTTCATACCTTGACTAGGTGCCCTTTTGATTTCCTGGAAGGCCAGACAGGAAGAAATACATCAATAAGAAATCTCATGTCTTAATTCCTGCTGACTCAAAGGCGCTTAGGCACCTAACTCCAGCTGGCAGGATGCATCTGCCCCAATCAGGATTTGCAGCTGTGCATACCCTCTCAGAAGACAGCACCTAAGCCAAGTCACTTTTTTTTTTCCCCCTCACATAATAGAAACCCAGGAAGAGAAGCACATAAAAGGTTGGATGATTACAGGCCATGATTATCACAACAGCTACAGAAATTCCCCAAGGCTTGCAGAGCCCAGTTCCAGCACTTTCTTTAACCTTTCCTTGGATAAAATGAGGAGGCCCTTTGTTACAGCCCCTCTTTTGGGCTGTTTTGTTTAGACATGTCCAGCTGCACACAAAGAGACTCTGCAAGCAGGATATACACAGCCTGAATGTATAAAGCAGTTACTTGTTGGCTAACCCACATGGAAGATAGCTAGGATTTAATGAGCTATTAGGCTAGGCATTAGTATGCTCATTGCCTGTTAAGACCCTAAAAGGTCTTTGCTACCCCAGCCAGCATCAGTGAGGCAAGGAGAGGGCAGCTTTCAGGCTCCCAGGAGCAGCCCCTCAGCACAGCCCAGCTGCTGCTTCCACCAGCTCTATTGACACTGATAATCTGATCCAGTTACCCGGTGATCCTAACCAGCCTCCTTCCCCTCAGCTTCTTCTTTCACCTTTAGGACTGTATACATTTCCATGAGCTTGCTTTCCCTCTCGAATCCTTGAGCTACTAGAAACTTGTCTCCATAATGCTACCTCTGTCTATAGTTTTATCCTTCTTACCTTTCTACAGAATTTCATCATATCTTTCTCAGAAGCGTCAGCCAATGTTGCGCAGCTGGGCAAAGCCAGAGCTGGATCTGGGAGCCTTGGTACACAGACAGCTAAGCCCTTGGGAAGGCGAAGTTTACTGCAGAGGTTTTTCTCTCTCTTTTTCCTATGGTGCCCTCCACAGAACCAAGTTTGTAAATTCTCAGTAGGATTAGGCAGGAGATAACAATTTTGAACTGCTGATGTTTAATATGTATATTCAATAGCTGGAACTTAGGATATACAGGCTGAAATTTAAATGCTTCTAAGGCAGAAATTTTGCAAACACTGTGCTTAGGTTTAAGCCCTTAAATTAAGTAGCAGGAACCCAAAGAGTCCCTTGTGATTCAGAGTTCTTTAATCTAGAAAATAACTTAGATAGATAGGATAAAACAGAGGGCTTAAAACAAGATACACGTCAGAGGGGAAGAGGCAGCTGAAAATGTCCTTATGTAGGTGCCTGGCTCTTTCTAATACATTCAAAACAGAAACCAAGGGAGTTTTCCCTAGGTATGAGGAAAATAGAATTTTTCTGCCTATTTGCTATTCACAATCTGCTGCATTGGAAATGTCTAGAATTTCCATTATTCTGATTGCATAAAAACACACTGAGATATCCCAGGACTGAATAAAAATAATGCAGCCAGGAATAATGGCAGAGATTACACTTGCCTGAATAGTGATAGCCAGTATCTGTAACTAACCTACTTAAAAAAAAAAAAAAAAAGTTGTGTTTGCTCAAACCACATTTGAATCCACTTCCAAAAAAAAAGGGGGGGGGAGGGGAAAAAATCATTTATGTCCATTAATTTACCTTCACTTTCAGGAAATCGGTACACTGGGTTCCTATTCCCTCTGAAGTACTGAGCAAGGTAATTTTTATATGCCTGAGCTGTAAGAGGCACCTAGTTTTCTCATATATTCTTATTTTTACTGAGTTTTATACTTCAGGTAGTTGATCCATAAGAAAACTCGTAATACATCAGACTCATTTCAGAATATGTATGCCCAGATACAGGAATAAACAGACAAAAGAGTAAGTACCCTCCTGAACTGGAAATATGGAAATATCAATCAGTGGGAAGCAAGAGACAGAACATTTCTGAAGACATAGGTTTAAAGTCTCTGTTTGAACATGGGACTGATTTGATTCTCAGGAATGGATTCATCAGACTATGTGTCACAGTTTGTCACGTTGTCTAGATCTGAGCTTATCTTACAGATTACCTTTATAGTCAGTTAAGAGGAACGAAAACATTTTCAGGGCCTCAGTTCAAAGTTGATTAGATCATATTGTCAGCAATGGGTGAAGTATTTTTCCATAATGAAGTCCCTCAGGTTAAGAGTTCCTTGTTGCAGTCTCTGTCATGACATATTATTTGTCACATGGATATAGCAGGTGTCAGGGAGCCACATTTTGACTATTGTTACACTGAACATCGTAAGTAATGTAGAAAGCTGTAAGAACTGGTGCATTGTGCTGCCAGCCTGATCGTGGCATCTAAATCTTAAAAAAAAAAATCAGCTCAGGACAGCAATCTGTCATCCCCCTCTTATGCATATTTACCACATTTCAGTTCTGCCTTGAAAGGACAGCAGGAAAAAAAATGATGCAAGCTGAAGAAGAGAGAAAGCCAGCTACAACATGACATGCTGAATGCTGTTAACACACATTATAACTAAAGCCTTCTAATAGGTCTTAGCTCTCTGAGGCCTCTGATTCACCTTGGAGCACTCGGAAAAAAAAAGGCAGCTCATACAGGAACCACATCGCAATCAACTTTTTAACTTCAAATTTAAATCACATAGCCAACTGCCCTATTTAATATCTCTTAGTGTAACACAGCGTACTAAAAAATCAGATCAAGTATTTCATATGGGAAAACTTTAACATTACTAGTTATTAAGTATGTGCAGTCTAAAACATGCAAACAGCACTTTTATTTCTGTGACACATTCTCTACTAGAATCAAGAGAAGAAAAAACAGTTAAAAAACCCTGAATAATGAATGTTTTGTGATACCTTACTAATTAACCAGAGTCCAGCTTTCATTAAATATAATTCCACAAATGACTATTAATAGTACTGAGTAATTGATTCTAAGGTACAAACGTGAAAAATTAATAGAATTAATGATGTGCTCTGTATCGCTAATGGTTTCTACTCAGGTAAAATGCTACAACAGAGTAAGCTTTCTCTAATACCACCTAGATGTGTAGTACTGTCTAGTCCCTGACGGATACGGTTCCTCTGATTTTAGATAATTCTTTTAAACTGAGTAACTATAGATTTAACAAAAAAAAAAACAGTGCCTCTGTCATAATACACATAATATCTAAGAAACAAAAATGCTGACTCTCCCAAGCTAAGAAAGCCACATTTTGAAAGGCTATAAATATTTAGTTATTTTACGATTTAATGAATTTTTCAATCAGAGTAACAGTTTTGAACATAGTTTTAAAAAGAGAGGACAAGCAGCTAATCCAATATATCTGGCTGGCAATATTGCTTTGAACAGACACATTTGATGAGCAAACATGTCCTCCTAGCCACCTACATTCATACCCATCTGTTAGGATGGCAATGTGCCTCATCACAAGGTAACATGCCAGTATTAGAAGACCAGAGAGGCCAGCCAGAAAGAGGGTTGAGGAAAAAATCTAAATAATATTGCACATACCAGATCCTGTCTTAGATAAACCTGCACTGTTTGAACTTTATTCCCATTGGAAATGAGTATGGGACAAACAGTATACATTAAAGAAGAACTGGATACTCAGAGCTGCTGCCAAAGACCCCTGAGCTGGATTGCAGCTGGTAGTTGAGAAGCCCATTACAGATATCTTTCCATTTACTTTGAACAGCTACAGACAGCAGGTGCTGTAGGTGATCATAATTCCCTGGAAACAGTACCACCTGGGAGGGGCACAGTCAGTACTGAGAGACTAAATACAAGGGTTTTTTTTTTTATAATGACAGTCTGGTATGGCAAGAAATATAATTCACCTGGTCTGGCCCCCAAGCCTGGTTATAAGCTTTTGTTACAAAGCTGTGCACTGAACATCTGAAAGAGTACAAAATTTTAAAAGATTTTCTATCCATCAGATCTGGGACTTATGTGTTCATTGCACTTATCTACTTTGGCACTGTAAACTGAGTAAAAAAATTTAGATCTGAAAAAAAAAACCACAAGGAATTTTTTTTTACATTTTAAAGAATATAATGTGTAGGGTTTCTTTTTATAATTTTAAGGTTTGTACTTTAGTATAGATAATTTCTGTTTTGATAGAAGAGCTTCCTTTTTTTTTCCCCATAAATAAAAAATTCCCTTCTGGCCTTTTTAGCATACGTAGAAAGCTCTTTTAGAAACTATGCCATTTCAAGAGAACCTGGAAAAATTACAAAATATGTTGTTACAAAGATATGACTAACTATATATTCCTCCTTTACAGGATTTACAGGACCTGCACAATTCTATGATTTTAGAAAACCTTTTCCTACTTTGGCACTAAAACTTCATTTTCTAAGATTTGGAAAATACCATATGCTTCTGTGTATACTTCTTTCTAAGCAGAAAGATGCTGTTTAGGGATCTTTCTGTTGTGAGACACAGCTACCCTGACATATCCAAGTCTCCCACTGACAGTACAAACTCTTTGGGACCTAGTCCAAAGCCCAATTGGGAAAGATTTCTGTTACGCTTACTCTGTGTTCCTCACCACAATAAATACACACAGCAAAGAGGTTCAGTTCCACCCTTTGGTCTGTTTAGAATTAACTTCGAGATTCTTAGTTCTTTTTGTAAAAGAGCAGAAAAGGGATAAATTTTTCATTTTTTAATGATTTTAATTGTGAGAAATCTATGCCTAGGAGATGAGCCTTTCATGACTGGAGTCATGAAAGAGAGCAACCAAGAGAGCATGATGGCACATACATAGGGGAGGAAAGGGAGAGATTAAATGAGATTTGGGCAATGTCACCCCGCATCAAGCATTTTCTTCTTATTCAAAACTATGCAAAAAATCATTTCCTCTGAGGAAGAAAAAAAAAAAAGGAATCCATTAAGATCTACTTCCCATGAACACCTCCCATCTTGAAGAAAGAGAAGGCAGAATGAAATCAGACAGAGGCCAGAGCTACTTCAGTAAATAGAGAATAGAGGCATTTCAAACATTGGGATGTTTTCTTCTATCTTCTCCATGATTATTCCCTATCCTGTGCTGAATGGCTGCTGGCAGCACACCCTCTTCAGTAGAATACTCAGCTAGTCATCTAAAACTCTCTGATCTTAACCCTACATTGCCTGAAGAACTTCACTTACAGAAAAGAAAGAAAAAAGCCTAGCCCTTACACCCATTATGACTTTTGCATGCTATATTTTACTCCTGCTCCAATGATACACTTGTTTGCTTATTTTGCTTTTTCATATTGAGTAATGTGAAGCATTCATTGTCTGATGTTCATTTTTACAACATGCCTAGTCCAAAGGGTCTCCAGCCACCCAAGGGTACTACCATTAATGAACATGATAATATTAGTCAATTTCATTTGTTTTGTTCTTTCAATATTTTAAACAAAGCACTGAGAAAAATGAGTGCACCTTGCACTCAGAAAATTGCTTCTCTGAGGAATGCTCAATCTTCTATAATCTAGAAAAATTATATAACGATTAAAGAAATAATAGGCACATTTTCTTCTCATTTCTTCCAAGCTTCCATTTGGAACTTTTGAAATATAGCTACTCTGTACTAACTGGAATTAAATAGGGAAATATTATTCAATTTCAAAAATATCAGTCAGCTTAGTTATTGTTGTAGACTTATGTGGCAGAATATGACAAATTGTACTGAAGTGATTGAGTGGAAAAAAGCTAGTCCTTGTTAAATCCAGTAAAAGAAATCCAAAGGACAAAGGGCTCACAAAGCACAGGGAGAAAAAAAAAAAAAAAGGACACGTCAATTTTTAATGTATTTTGCTGTCTCAGCTGCAGAGCTGAGTCTTCCAAATGTGCACTGAATTAGAATTCTACTGTTAGTATTTTCAAATTTACAAGCTGCCTGAAACCTTGCTGTTAGTCTGCCTAATGTACTAGACCTACCTCTAAAAGTCAGTACAGTTCAACTGAGTTGAACTACAGCTGAACTGTAAAGAAAACTCAAATAATAAATACAATTTTAGACACAAGGTAGTTTATATATATAGTATCTTTCACATTTAAGGTGAAAAAACACTTTACAGGCACAATTACTGTTGCACTATCAAGAAAAGGAAGATTTCAAATAGTCATTTAAGTGGAAGGAGTTAATCATAGATCCTTGTTGTACTTATAATGTACAAGAGAGGTGAGAGAGAGCAAAATGTCAAAAGAATGAAGAACAGTCTGTGAAGAGCAGACTGTGAAAGCAAAATAGAGCAAAGCCACACAGCATTTTAACAGAGGGGTTTGGAAATTTTAGCATGTCACATCATTCTTTGGTAAAGTATAATATACAACATGTAACTTTGGAGGAATTTGAAATAAAGTCACTTCTTAAAATTTCACTTGTTTCTATTTATATATTTAACCCATTGAATACCCTCACAAATCTGGTTCTTGATGCAATAACAGAAGAACATAACTGATAAAATGTAGCGTATGATGGAGCAAATATGAAGTGTGTAATGTCATGTATAGTATCTATAATAATGTAATCACAAAGGAGAAATCGCAAGTTTAGAAAGTGGGTTTGTTGAGGACTTTTTATTACCTATTTTCTATGAAACGCCTATATAAGGTGTTTCAACAGTCCTGGAAATTTTGTGGCTAGGTAGGAGATCTTGAAAGAATTATCAGTAAAGAATTCAAATTGGTACATTTGTTTTGTGCAACCCTAATCGAAAGAATAACCGGATAGCATTACCAACTGGCAAAAGAGTAGCCTTCATCATCAAAACTGTGAGAAAAAAAAATGATTTAGAGATACGGTTCTGAGCCTATTATATTCCTCTCTTGTAACCAAGAAGCCAGTCTTTGTATTTACTAAAGTAAAATGTGAATCTTTACTTAAATCACTCCTTTTTAAGCACTTCCATTGCTAAATAGCATCTCATGCACCCAAGCAGTAGAGTGTTTCTCAAAAAAAAAAAAAAAAAAAAAGAAAAAAAGAAAAAAATCAAAGTAGAATAGTATTCCGAACAAGCCCTTTGGAGCTGAAGAAAGGTTTGAGGATGTTCTTTCCTTCAAAGGCTAGCAAGCAGCATCAAAAACCAGTACATAGAGAATACCTTTCTTAAAGAGGCATTATTCAGTCCTTTTCTAGCATACAGTAGGCAATGGACAGGAGGTTTTTAAATTTTGGGAAACTGTATAGTGTCACACCTGGCTTTTCAGTTGATTTCCTCAATACAGGGTGCAAAAAAAATCCTCTCATTATCTGCTAGAGTTTTAGTAAGTAGCAACATCTCTGAGCTGAAGATTCTTTTAGCATCTCTCAACTTATTCTTACAGTGTCAGCAACAGATAAGATATAAGTCACTGTGTCAGAAAGAAAAACAGAAAAAAATATATATTAAGTCCAATAAAACAAAACTTGAATAAATCCATTATGCATTTAAATAGTCTCTTGCCTTTTTTCTTTTTTTTTTTTTTTTTCTCCAGAAAGGCAATAGTACACATTCAGAATGAATGCAGGTAGTACCAAGAACAGACTATTCCCAGAAATTACTTTTTCATCATTCAACACTTTCATTTAACCAAAACACTCTCTCATGAATAATCTAAAGAGTGTCCAGGTATTCTGTGAATGTTTTCAACTGAATAAATATGACTGAGGGGAAATCAGAACACTGAAACATTTGTTCATTGTGCAATCTGACTAGACAGACTTGCTGTGAAATTGTTTAGCATCTTTTGTTGTCTCTAAAATGTGTCTATAGACACATTTTAACATCCACAAGGAGTCAAATTTATCCTTCCTTTCCACCGATAAAAATAAAACTTAAATTCCATACTTAAAATTTTTAATCAAATTGATTATTTCAATCAATTTGATAAGGCTGGATAATATGTAATTTAATGAGCATTTTCAAATGTCAGTTTCCACTTAGCAGTTTTCTTTCTGAGCAATACATGTGCTAAATGAATGGCCATACTTCATCTATTTTGTGGATACTCTAGACTACATGTCTTTAACGTGTTACCTGAAATAAAATCTTAAATCCCTTGTAAAGTTGCATATAAAGCTTTCTTGCTGCTTTCAGTTGAAGGCAACTTGCTTTCAGTTGCATATTAAGCTGCTTTGCATGTGAGGCAAAACGTGTTGCTTTACTTCTGATACCAACACTGAAAGATCCATGGTGGAAAGGAGGGCAAGACTTCTGGATTTGTACTTAGAACACATTTTGTTCATTTATGCACAAATCTAAAGAGATATCAACATAGATACTACTGTAGCAGTTCCATTTGGTGCATTGCAAATGATATCATACCTTCAATATTTACCAGTTCACCTGAGAAGGAATATTTTATTCATTATCTCCAGGGGTATATTAGAAAGACTTTCAATCTCTTTTTTTTTTTAAAGTCTTTTTAAGTTTTCATCCACTCGGATTTATTAGATTTGATATTCAACCTTCTTAAGGGATACTTCAAGTCTAAAATTTTACTTTCCAGATGGTTGTTAAATGTATTTAAACTGTATTTAAAACATTTAATAATGAATATTGTCTAAGTATTATCATTATTGTTCATCATCCATATTCCACTATGGACTAAAAGGCAAATACAGCAGGATTGCAGAACACTCGCGACAAAGATGGGAGACAATCCTTGTTCCAAGTAGCTACCTATTTCAATCAAATAATAAGAATGAGAGGATGGAAAGGAATTGGTCTCAGTATAACAAAGAGATGTTTGAGTTGATTCACATTTATTCTATTATTTTAGCCTTTGTTATAGATGAAAACCACAGAAATCAGTCTGTACCCTTCTGTCCTGGTGTAAAAAATCTTGTGCAATTTTTCTGCCAGCAACTATCTAAGGCAGAAAATGTGATTTTTGCTTACAATTTCAATTCCTTCCATACTTTATTCAAAAAAAAAAAGAAATTTGTGTTCTTTGAAAATTCCTACTGATTACTATGATCAAAGCCTACAACTGCAATTAAGTGATAAAGTAATTAAGCAGATATGTCCTAAAAGAATTTAAGAGGCCACTAATGAATGAAACTTCTTAAATGACATGTTCTTCATTACATTCAGTGATTGAAATTATGAATTGTACTGCACTCTTCTTTTATGCTGTGCCTCATCACACTGGAAGAGACAGAGGGAGAGGTGGAACCACTACCTCAGACACCAACAGGAATTCAGCATGAACAGTCTCACAGAATCCCTGCTATACAGGCTACTGATCAAAAAATTTGTTTTTATTTTTTATCAATCACATGTAATAAACTCAAGTATTTAAAAGACAAAGATGAAGGAAATGTTCAGAATGAATTTATGAAACAATTTAGTGAAAGTTAGGTGAGATTTCTTTTTCTTTATGAAGAACTTTGAAATTTGAGAGAATATTCCATTTTAGAAATGTAGCCCAATTTTGCAAAGCTTGAAACCACTTGAAAGGAAAAGATCAATCATGCAAATAGCAATAGTCGTTGCCTCTCCATCTGGCACAAACCCTTACATAGTTTTGCATGCTTGGTTTTCCAGCCTGTACAATTACTAGCTAACACTATTGGAGCATCCTTGAATCCTGCCAAAGATAACCAAACAGCAAACTAAATGCAGTGAGCAAATGTACAGGGAAGGAAGGAAAAGTACTGGCAGGAAACTATAGTCATCTGAGCTGAAAGGGATTAAAATCCTTGCAAATATGAAAGAGGATTTCAAATTAAAAAAGGCTTAATATTGTCTCAGCAATGATTGTTACTGAAGTTTCTACATCACCCTTGTACTTTTGAAAAAATTTCCCCTTATCTAAAGGGTCACTCCTCCTTAATAACAATATGAATATCACTTTATAGTTATCCTGCATTATAATCCCATATATATATATTTCATAGAATATGAATTAATTCAAAATTGTTTTAATAAATGGCTAATAATGGCTAATTATAGATTAGAAAAGTCAACGAGTTATTAAAATAAAGTTTCTCACTGTCAAAACATATCCTTCCAACGCACTTGAAGGATATTAGCACATACCTCTCCCATACACACCATGCTTCTCTCTGTTCACTCTTCATTCTTCTCTCCGTTCTTCTCTTTGTTCACTAATTAAGCTCTTCCAAACATGCATTGGAGCTGAAAGGTCACTACTTGGCTGCTGGCAAGTATATACTTGGCCTCCTCATACTCCCCACCTCTGAATCAAGTTTCTAATTAATTTGTATGACTGTTTAAAACACACCTGTACAGTTTCTAGGACAGGCTACTGATAGAAAGTATGATGCTTTTAACCTCCTGACTGGAATAGCAAAAAGCCAAGATCTTAAGGGAAACATATTCATGTCACACATACTTAGATATTAGGACATTAGCAATGTTGTCATCTCTCATGAGTCTATCAAGAAGAACTTTTTATTATTTTTAACTTCAAGCAGCAGTCAAGCCCTCTGATCTGAAGACTAAGGAATGACAGAATTTTAGTTTTTGATCTCATTTGGAGACAACAATGTATTTTCCAGGTTTTTTTTTAAAAAAAAAGAAAACTTTTTTTTTTTTTTCAAAGAAGGTGGTGTGCTTTGCTGGAGTGCTGAATATATAGAGGCAGGCTGTATTTCTGCTCTCCAAACCCACCAAACCAGAAGACCTAGGGAATGCCCTGCAGTTGCCATTGGATCTGTGAAGTTTCCCCTACTATGCAAAGCAGAGTACACAAGGACAAAAGGGGCACATGCCCAGGTCATGTCCCAGTATTCCCTGGTCACATGAATACTCAGATCCATGTCTGGGAAGCATTCGAGAACCAAGTAATTCAGAATTTGTTCAGCACAGAGGCATTTATTCTTTCCCTTCAGTTGTTATAACTGAAAGACTCCTTGGAAGTTGGAGAAGGCATTTAATAATTGACTATATTTTTTTTTCAGTCATAGAAAATAGAACTTTTCTTTAAAAAATAGATTAAAAGCTCCCGATTCTAACAAAAAGTGAGTTAACTACATTATATTACATTATAGAAGGTCATACTGACATCTGGTGGCCTTTCATACCTATGAAAATTCCCCCCAACAATTTCAACAAGTAATTCATGTAGAATGGTAATAATGTCCAAATGACAATGTGGTTGTGTTTGTTTCCTCATGGGCATAGTGGTTATTATTAAAAACCTGAGTTAAGAGGTAAAGAGTCCACCCTTAGTACCATGTTGAAGTAGTCCATTTTAATTAGCTACCATGTTTAGTCATACTGCTGCTGGCCCTAGCTGCAGGTGTCAGAAAGCCACAAGTTTTCATAAATAGCAATTAAGAGTGCCAGATCTGCCACAACAGCTCTACTGATGCTCTGGGAGTTGTTAGGAGGTATCACGAGGGCAAACTGCACTAAATAGAACTACTGCCAGCGGGAGTAAAAGCTTATTATTACTATTATGACTATTGCAGAATCTAATCAATCTAATCATGGACTAGGAGCCCATCACAGAAAGCACTATCCAAACAAGAAAGATTATGGCCCTGCCCAAAGTAGCCTATAATCAGTGTGAGATTAAGATAAGCATAAGTACATAGACAAGGAGCATTCAACAGATTAAAAGTGTTACAGACCTAGGCATTAGAGCACAGTCTCTTAAGTGATATGATTAAGCTGGAACTTCAGCTTTTTGTTAGAAAGAAATCCCCTGTGGCAAAGAAGTAGTGGAGAAAAATACATATATATATGTATAAATTAATGCCTGCATGTGTTTCAGTCTCTCTTCACATAGTAACTCACAGAACTCTTTCCTCTTAAGAGAGTGTAAATATTCAGGGGAAGCATTTAAGCAGAAGACCATTTCTGTAACAGAAGAAGAGAGCAATGGGTGCTGCTCACCCACCTGATTCATCCATTGAATCAGGTACATCAGTTATTGGGAGAGAAACTGCACCAATATTGATGTTATTAGCAGAAAGGAAATAATGCCCTTTATTTTGCTCTGAAAAAAACAGGAATCTGTACTTTTGCACCTGCTTCTGTGAATGAGATTGTTATGATGTTTCTGGCTTTGAATATCTCTTCCTTTTTGGAAGGGATAGGACAGAAGAGGCTAGGAAGAAGGGCAGGTTAAAAAAAAAAAAAAGTGATGTGAATCACCGCCTCCATGTGCAGATTGGCAAAAGAAAATGAAATCAACCTCTGCTGTTAGCTGTTATTGAAAATTTCATTTTATCTCAACAGAACAAAATCCTGTCAGCAAATCCTGTCTATTTCTGTCTATTCTCAGTCAGTTCCATCAAAAACTGGGGTCCCCATTCCAGAGAGCCAAGACACCACCAGAAGTTGTACTCACCAATGAAATAAAGTTCCACCTGAATCTGCCCAAGGAGATAGATGTAGATATTTCTCAGAGAAAGGACATTCTGAAGGACATCTCACTGTGTTAAACTCTGCATTTCTACTGTGTCACTTTGATTCATTTTATTTTCTCTGTTGTAATGTTGCCTTCACCAAGGGTGAAGTAGCCAACCTATGGTTTATGGGCTAGATCTATAATATTGTCTGAATAATTCATCCAGCTTGCAGTGTACCAGCTACCAAGCTCTTTCCACAGAGTCCTTCAGATGTAGGCAGGAAGCACGCCATAAGTCTGAATATTTTTTTCTGATAGTACAGCACTTGCTTCCAGGAAACTCTTGTCTCCATTCATATGGTTAAAATGAAAGCCACTTCTCATGGCAAAACTCAGCACTCATGCACACTTCCATCTCACAACTCACTTCCATCTCCAAGCTGGGCCTGTTCAACCTGGAGAAGAGAAGGCTGAGAGGGCATCTAATCAGTGTCTATAAGTACCTCAAGGGAGGGAGTGCAGAGGACGGTGATGGTCTCTTTTCAGTGGTGGCCACTGATAGGACTAGAGGAAATGGCCGGAAACTGAAACACCAAAAATTCCATAGAAACTTAAGGAAAAATTTCTTAACAGTGAGGGTGACAGAGCCCTGGAACAGGCTGCCCAGAGAGGTTGTGGAGTCTCCTTCTCTGGAGATCTTCAAAACCCGCTTGGATGCAGTCCTGTTCCACGTGCTCTAGGTGTCCCTGCGTATGCAGGGGGGTTGGACTAGATGATCTCTAGAGGTCCCTTCCAACCCTAAGCATTCTATGATTCTATGATTCTATGAACTGCTCATGAGTCCATTACGTGAAGGGGCACAAATGCAACTTGGTGACATGACAGATGTGTCCAGTGACATAACAGCAGAGCAGAGGTAGGTTGCTTTTTGCTCACTATAGACATTGTACTAAATTGAGCAGAGTAGAGGATCACCATAATAAAATTCTAAGTTCAATCAGCATATGCAAATAGTATGTGTACTTTAAACCATAAAATTAATGTTCTAACATAATATCATCTATTTGTGTCAGAAAATCACAAGAAGATGAATACAAATAAACTAAGTGTAATATAATATTTAAACACTACTAGAAAGCAAAGACTTAACTTATCCTATGCAAAATGGCATAAAAATCAGTAGCTTACCAGGAAGTATTTCAATGTTGATAAAATTACCTGTCTGTTAAATTGCTTTATGCACTTCCTGTCAACACCTGAACATTTTAATATTGTTATACTTACAACAGTAAATTAAGCATTTTAAACATAAATGTAGGCATAACCATAGGCATAGCCAAGCCAGGTAGACCATACAAATGGCATAAGAATCAAAAAGCATAAATGTCCACAAGGAATCTACTCTTCAGCCCTATGATTTAGTAAAGCAGAGAAAAACAAGAAATCCTTTGAGGAGTTATGAGTCATTCCCACAAAGGGGGGACTTTGAAGCTTTTTTGGTGACAGCATTGGATGAGAAAATACTGAAAGATGTGTCTAATTGAGAGAAGACATGATGGCTGATTTGGGAAGGCTCCAGAGTCAGTATGCTTGGACACTATGAAGCAGACAAAAGAAAGGGGAAAGATGGATTTCAGGTCACAGATGTATTCAGAAGTCACCTTCAGTACAGCACTGAAGCATGAGCCTATTGTGTTGCTTAAAGAGAAAAGGGGTTGCAGGTGATTCCAGAAATGGGGAAGGAAGATTCTTATGAAGGAAGGACAGAGAAATCCACCAAAAGAGAAAGTATGTTATAGAAAGGAAAATGTAATCACAATATAAATAAGTAGTTTCTTAACAGAAATAGAAAAGAAGCTTTAAAAGTAAATGTCGATGGTCTTGCAGAATATGACTTCAAATTATGAATTGTCCTCAAGGCAAAGGACCAGTCAGTTTTCATTTTAAAATAAAAATATAGAGAGATTTTTATTACAACTGAAACAAACACTTTTAGCTAATGATGTAAAACCAGTAGCTTCATCAAAATCAAAACAACACTTGTGAAATTTCTGACTGTCCATTTCATGCTATCACAAGTTTACCTGCAGTAAACTTTTGCATTAATTCATCTTTGCTTCTTAACGGTACATAGGCTTTTAAAATCTTGCAGTTTGCACTATGCTATGATGCAGATACTTACAAAAAAGTTAGGTGATTATCAATATAAAGCTCTTTTAAGCTAAGTGTTTTAAAAACACACATGGTGTTATTACATTTTCAAGAATAAATAACAAAATCTTTGTAGTCTACTTGTTAACCAATATATATTTGTCTGTTGGCTGCACTATGTATTTATAAGCCAGAGAATCAATATAAATTGTTACTACTGGTGTTAAATTCAAGGCTGAAAATTGAATGCATTTTCATTCACATAGTAGTCGGTTAAACCGGCAAAGCTATCAGCATTGATGTAGGCCACAATCACAGTAGGAAAAAATGAAGATTTGAGTTCATCAGAAAATTTGCTCAGTACTTTTTACATTAATATAAAACCAGGAATTCTTCAACAGACTACAGTATATTGGAAACCCAAAATCAAATGTCACATGGACTTTACAGTCATCATCACATTCACAGCATCTAAAATACATTTACAGAAAAAGCTAAAAGTATTGGATACACACGAATCAAGGAGGTCGACTTCTCAGATGTATCACTACACTGCTGTCACAATACTATTTCTAAAAAACAAAGGTTTTGTACATATGGAAGAGATTTTCAAAGAAAAGCACAGAATACACCGTGTATTCTGCACAAAACCTGTAATTCCAGCATCTGGCAAAAGAAAATATGAAGCTGAAAGCTTTGTGAGATCTAGTATTCTTTAAGAAATGTTTTACATTGACTCAAACAAGAGACTGGTAGAGAGAAGCTTTTGACAGTACATTTACAAGGTTATCCAGGAAATTGCTACTGCTACTCATCACAGACCCTTGTCACCAAAAGTTCTTTCTCTGGATGCTGAGGACATTCCAACACTCAGAAAATCTGAAGAATATTTCCATTCGAAACATATCTCTGGAAGACTTCTCAAAATAGTTAAGAACAAGACAGATTAAACTCACCAGATGGTGAAATTTTGTATATAATTAATTGTAGTGAAATTCTGTGCCTTTTTGTTTTACAGCTGACACTGAACTGAAGCCACTGGAGTAAAGTCCTTGCCTTTGGCAGTCACTGATGCAGCAAATCAGTTGCTGTGGACACCCAACAGCACACCTGGCAGTATGAGCCAAGTGCAGAAGGAAAAGACCTTGGAGCACCAGCTTAGTCCTAAGATTTTTTTTTTTTTTTTTTTACATTTTATAAAATCAATTATTTAGAGGACATCTACACACACTACGCTAAATAAATAAAGTCTGAAATGTAACTAGCATTCTATGCTCACACATCTGTACGGAAAGATCAAAACAATGTTAATTATATCCCTCAAATGAGAAAACTTTTATGTCATCAATCCTCCCATTTTTAAAAAATATATGCAACTGCGGGTAATGCATATGTATCACTCACAAAGCAATAGCAGTCTGGTGTCTGAGAGGTAAAAAGAACCCTCTGGATAAAAATTGTGTGAATCATACTGAGGTGGCACTAGAAAAATTAAGTATTTGGTATGTGTGATTAGCTACCTTATTTATTGATTGTTCCATAAATATAAGATAAAAAGATATGCTCCTAGGGACTATTATCTTCCAGACTGCACTTTAATATTCACTGTGTTCAATTTCACAGCAGCAGAAATGCTGTTCTCCATTTCCATCTCAGAGCATTAATTCATGAATTCAAATGATGACTGTACTACAGCAACATTAACCGTGGGATACCTTCTTTTAGAAAATATTGCTTACATTTTCTTAATTACTATCATTTGTATTTATACAATATGGTAACTGTACATAGATCAATTAAAACTTGTTAAGCCCAGTTCAGATTCATTACAGAAAATCTTTAATAATTAGATGTCATCCTATCCTAAATAAAATAAAATATTTTAGAGAGCAAGGGTGATAAAAATGTGTAAAAAAATCTTCTAAAACATGTATATATATGTAGGCTAATCAGGTCAAGTAGAAATCACATATTAATCCAATGTGCTGTGGAAGAAACAATTTACCTGTTTTATATGATTGTTTCCATTTAAAATATAAAGCATGCTAAATTATAATAAATAACTGAGAAAAAAAGAGAGGATTGTTAAATTTTGATGCATAAGCTTATGTTGAATGATATATGTTCAGGTTAAGGAATACTGGGAAAGACATAAGACAGAATAAGGGAATAAGAGAATCACATTGAAATGGAAGCGTTTTAACCAGGGCCACCCCACCAACAAAGTAATAGTCTGCAGCAGGAAGTTCAAAAAGAAAGAAGAGAAAGATGAAGGTGCATTTGGAGACAGACACCATGTCAAATTAAACCGAAAAGAAAAAAAATCTTATTACACAAAGTTAGAATCCTGTCGAGGGATTTAGTTCTTGATATCACTATTGCATATGAGGTAATGCAAAAAATAAAAGTTCTCTCTCATGCACAGTATGGGACCAATGACCAATAACAAGCATGGCTGACACACTGAATGACGATTTCTCAGCTTGAAGACTACAGCATAATACTCTATAACACTTAGTCCAACTTTACAGAAAATGTCACTGAAATCATTACATCGTAAATTGCCAGGAAGTATGTTTTCTGAAGAGCAGATTCAGAAATGGCATAAAGACACGAAGCTAGTTTTTACGGAGGCTTTCCTTTTTCATAAATATACCTGTGCTCTTTTTTTTTTTTTTTAGCAGTCCTTTGCTTATAAATTATATTGACTTCTGCATTATACTAACTAAACTTTAGAAGGCAAGAAAATATTTGGCAGAAGGAAGCACAGAAAGCAAGCGGATATCTTTTCCCTCTTGAAATTTCCATTTGACACAGCAGAATCAAAGGAAAAACAAAGCAAAAACTGAGTTCTTCTCAACAAATGCACTTACAGAAATCTTGTGTGTATATTGCAGATGCGTGGACAAGGAGTAAATGAACTCACTGGGCTTACAGGTATCAGGATTCTGCACACTTCATCTCTCCGAAGACCCTTGTGCAGAAAGACTTCACAGGTTTCGTTTCATGACCTCCCCATTTTGGTATGAATGAAAAGACACACAGAAAAAAACTGGGAACTTCAAAGCTGCAGAATTATCTAAATTCTAGATTTCTCAGCTCTATATACCTTTTCTCAAATCAGATTTTTTTCAATTTAATTATTCATCCAAAAGCATGGCTGGACAAAAGTGAACCTAGCTCGTAATCAGTTGAACTTGAAGATTTAGAACCCTTGTGCAAGTAAAATAATCTGTCCTCTCAAAATTAAGTCCCACCCATAGCTAGAGATTCACAAGTAGCGGAGGTGATCATCACTTTTATTCATAACCTCTAAGTCCCCAGCAAGCTTGATCATTTTATCCAGTGCAGGGTTTTCAGGCGTCATCCTTTTTTTTTTTTTTTAGCGTCTGACTAAATTATAGAAGAATTTTCAACCAAACTCACCTGGAATTTTCAGCTCCTAAAAGAGCACTTGTCTAAATTCTGACTAGCAAAGATTCCTACAGGCATATATTACCTGCTGTAAAGTCTACACACTGCCTTCTTCATTTCTGGGAGCAACTTAGCATGCCTCCAACGGCCTTGGAACTTGCACACTGAAATACTACCAACTCTTATCGCCCAGAACACTTTAAAAACCACTCTGAAACGGTGTCATGCCTGGGGTGAGTCATGCCCGGGGGGCTCCCTCCTTTGCCCATGCCAATGAGTATGAGACACAAGGCTCCCATTACACTGGAGCTCATCTGTAGCCACCATGCACTTTTCTATCCACCTCTCTTTATATGGCTTCTTTTCCCTCTTATCTCTTTTCACCTTAATGTTACTCTACCTATGCATTTTTGACTATTATGCTACTAAATATTCTCAATGATATAATAGTATAGAAATGTTTAAGTTCACCTATTGTGTTTCAGACCAAGCAGCAAAAAGTAGCAACCTGTGTCTTAAATGCATTTGTCTATTTACATATACTTCTCCTCAGCTATACAACTGCTTTTTTCCCATTTATACGTACAAGTTTTTTGACTGAGATGATAGATACATTTTTGTTTGCTCCCTAAACTCTGCATATGTGAGATTCTCCCACAGCTTGTCATAACTCTGGAGTGCTGCTGCCTTTAAAAACAGTTTGACATCTATACTTATTAAGGATTAGAACATGTAGAATAGTAATACAGAAAAAATACATATTTTTTTCTAAAAAGAAATGAAAAATACTATTGTTTTTTATTTTATGTTGAGATTTGGGTTTTTATAAATATTTAACCTCAATTCTCAATACTGGACATGAATTTGCTTTGTTTAAAAAGAAGAAAAGAAAGTGCATAAAAAAGCTTTTCAGGATCATCTGATTCTTTTCCTATGCAAACAAAGTGCCATTAAAGTATTATCTGTGTCCACTGGTGTACACATTAATTTTGAAAAAATACCCAGCAGAAGGGAAAATTTTAACACTAGAATTATTTTCTAAAGGACAATGAATTGTCAAGAGTTCATCATTTTAATTATTATAATGTGCATGATATTATTAACATCCAATAGAAATAAGAGAGCACCAGGGAATGTCAGTTTCTATGGACTGTTCAGAATAATTCCATGCTTTTATTAAACATGTTCTTCTCCGTCAAGATCAAAGAAAACACTCCTTCTCTGCTTATTACTTCAGCTAAAATGTCATTCGGGTAGTGAGTATGAAAAAGTACAAAAGAAGAACATACAGTATCCATCCAACCCTTTTCATTCATCAACTTCTTCTTTAAGACTAAAATTTCTTACCTTGGTACCTTGGGAGATGAACCTCCATCTTTATTTAAGCATCTGAATAGTACATTTGTTTTCAGAAGAAATGAGTGTCTACAAGCCCTGTCAGCAGGTGTTTGAAAACTGTGGTTTTGAGGATCTTTTCATCAGAAAAAAAAAAAAAATCATAATCACTGATTCCTTGACACCTTCAGCTACATTTGAAGGCCTGCCTACAGCCATGTTCCCTCAAGGCAAAAAGCAACAAATAACTTTACAAGATCGTATTTCAGGTTACCATATCTCACTGGTCTTGTCCAGATCTAAATTATTGAACTGAGAAAGCTAAAAAGCAAAAGGAGAGAGAAAACTAAAAAAAAAAAAGTTCTTGGCCACAATGGAGCATAAGCTGAAGCCTCGAAACAGTCATAAGTAGCCAAACAGATTACTACAATTGAAGACATATTCTATTTACTCATGAAATTCTCTGATGAGCAGAACAATGTGTTTCATCTGTCCTGTCTCACTGCTTACTGACCAAATTGCCTAGAGCCTCCTACGAAGTCCTGTGGTTGCTTTGTCTTAGCAAGTGCTTTCTCAGTTACAAAGGACTGGTGTTCTCTTAATTACACTTATAACTGATAAAGAAGGTAAGCTCCTGCACTTCAGAACATCTGGAATAATGCAGATTTTTTTAAAAAAAATCACTATATTTTATTCAATTTATAATATAAACATGTTGAGATGAAAACTGTTTCCTTTGAAAGCATGTTTATGCTTCAAAACTTAAGTTTAGCAACATTTCACCATAACACATCAAAGCAAAATTCAAAACACTTAATTTAGAGAATACTAAAAAAATGCATGGTCTTTTATAGCTTTCAGCTATAAAACATTTCATCTCATTAGGGGGAGGATTTGCAATAATTTTGACCTATCCAAAACTACAGCAAGAGCTAAACTTGAAATTCATTTCAATGAATTTCATTTAGCTGCTCTCATACCCAAGAAGTAATGGACTCACTGCTTCTTGTACCAGCAGTTATCCATCTACTGCACAGCACTATTCCCAATGTTCAGCAAAACCCCACAGCTCTGCAGACCCTCCTGTTCTCAGCATTTTGCCATGGGCAATAGCAGTGTTGGAGGAAGATGAAGGTAGAGAGCTATCAACCCTTTCCTTCATGACAGAATTGATTGCTTTAGCATAAAGAGAAGTCATTAGTGGGGTTCTATTAAACCGTAACAACGGCATCTCTCTGTGAGAAGTGAGAGATAAGAAAGAAACCAAGGACAAAGAGTCTGGGAATGTTTGTTAATTTCCATGAACACTATTCACTCCTCACACTGTTGTGGCTGCAAGTTTTACATAAGTAAAAATCTTTTTCACGAACCTCAGTCCAGATATCAGAACCTGTTCCAAGAGAGTAGCTATCCACTTTGTGAAGATAAAATAAAGCAGAAACTAAACCTATCTGATCATATATGTAAGCAAAGATTCTGTTATAAAACTAACAATTAACATTATATTTCAAAAGACAACTGAGCACCTTGAAGACGAGTAATTATTCTGAGGTGAATTTTCAGGTTCTTATAAAAACAGAAGACAGTTAGAGCACTGAGACAACAAAAATCCCCCTCCAATAAAACTGATCTCTTCTTATTTGGTAGGAGCCCAGTTAACTCCTTACATGGCCATTCTACAAATCTTCCACTAGACTCTGGGTCTACTTCAAGCTGATGGAACTGAAGAAACACACTGACACTGAAAGCTAGTTTCTGATTTAATTTGCTTTCAATTAATAACATCATCTGCATCTATAATATGTATTAATTAATCAGTATATTCCACCAATATTATTTTAATTTGGACCTTGTTTTGCCTGCTGTATCTTGTGATTTGTTTACACATATTAATAACATAATGGAACAAATCATTTAGCTAATAATCCAGCTGAATAATTTACCCTTCTGCTAGGGTTCATGAAGAATCACTCTTTCCATAGTTACTCAGAATTACCCAGAGAAATTTTTGTGACTCTTTTTGACTAAAAATTTCCTATGGTCAGTTCATTTAGCCTTTAAAATGAGTAGGTTAATGTAATATAGCCAATTAGCACATATGTCATCTCTGTTATCAGGGTAAAAAGGGTAATCGCTGTCTTCTAGTAAGGTTGAAGAAACACTCAAAGCTTTGTATGGTAGTAGGAGAAGGCAGCTCTTATAATCTGATCTTGTCCAAGTAACGTATATGGCAGTTTCGCCACAGATATTCAAGGACAGCAGAATTGCGTCCAATTAAAATCAGTAACAATAGTCATGAAGTAAAGAAGTCATGAATTAATATGAATTTAAGATTTTATGTTCTCACGCATAAGAAGATGCTCTCCTTACAGCTATTTCCAGGAGAATAATTAGTTTGGATTCTGGTGCATTTTGTGCCATATAGTTGTGTGCTGTGTACTCCAAATGCTCATCAGTTGTATAAACAAAAAACTAGAAAGTGCTTGCTCTTAAATTTAAGTTGTAACATAATTCTGGCAGGGGCATATTTTTCTAGGGCTTGTATGTGCTAACATAAAATCAGTAATAAATGCATAATTATGGTTATGAGGTCCCTGATGCAAGTGAGGTCACATCTGAATGTCTTTTTTTTTTAGTTTAAGTCTCTTACTGTTTTTCAATGATCTAGGAGGTATATTATCTTAAAACGATAAATGATAATTTGTACTGTTGTATGTTACCCATCTTCCTATCTTCCAATATATGAAATAAGAAGCTGAATAGCCGGTCAGTCAAA
The DNA here is from genome assembly GCF_059628265.1 of Tinamus guttatus. Taxonomy (NCBI): domain Eukaryota; kingdom Metazoa; phylum Chordata; class Aves; order Tinamiformes; family Tinamidae; genus Tinamus; species Tinamus guttatus. The sequence continues at coordinate 2,017,465 of NW_028288552.1, read as the reverse complement.
TTGGTCTCTATAAGTTAAAATAATCTTTCCCCCAAAAGAGTATTATTGTGTGAGTCTGCATACACAGGCATAGACAGCAACATAGCCCTATTCTAAGTGGGACAATATGCACCATGCAACAGCATCACATGCTGTGCAACCAGCAGGTTCTGATAGTAAAGCAAACCACATCATACTTTGCTCTGCAAATGTGCAGGTATGTGTATGTGTGGTTGTGTGTGTGCATATGTGCACACACACTCCCCTCAACTCAAATATTGTATGGATACTTTCTATGAGAAAACACTGTTTGCCCTGGGTTCTCCTTTCTTTTCACATGTAGCAAAACTGGTATATATTTGTGCAAACTGTAGTATTTATCTCTCCTTTTAAAATTTGGGATATTATAATTAGCACATACTAGCTATATAAGAGATTGATGTAATGCCCCCATTTCTAGCAATGAATCAACTCTTCGGTGTGACATGGATACCTATTAATTATGTAGTGCTCCCATTTTACATAATGTGTTTGCAGACTTCATCTGGAATACTAATTAGTTATAGAGTACTTCCTTTCTCTCTAACCTACATATAGCTAGCCACTGTTATTCACTGTGGTTATATTTATATTACAAACTGAATCCAAGTTGGAGTTATGGATTTAACCCTTAACTCTTCTCTCCTTCCACTGTGAAACCTGAAGGCTTAGCTACAGGATCCCTAATCATGGTCCTCAAAACTGCTGAGGGCTCCTGTGGTCAGGAGGCTGGCATGCTCCTAGCAAAGGCAGCTTTGTGGCATGTTTAGAAATGAAAGCAATGCACATCTTAGCCATACGCTAGTTTAGGGAGTTGCTAGACACACACATGATTTAAGGAACTGCTCCCAGATGCAAGTTAGCAGTTGTTTCCAATAGTTCCACTCATCCTCTTGCCCAGGTATGAAGAAAAAGGGAGAGATCTATCTCCAGCGTGTAACCTCATCCCCAAATGGAGAAAGAGATGCCTTCCTCCCTCTATCCCTTTCATAGCTTCAGTCTCAACCCAGTCACGAATGGAAGGATTTTTGAGCCCTTTTCCCCCTACTCCACAGAGCTAGACTCAGTTTTCCATCACAGTGAATGAGGAGTTGAGTTTTTTCTCCTCTCTCCACCTATCTGCAGTTCCAGGATCAGCTGAAGGGATAGCTGATATTGAGCTCAAAACTACAGTGAGGGAAAGAGGACTTCACAATTGGGAATATAGTTGATAGAAATGGTAGGACCCTTGCCCCATCACAGAGGCCAAAGAAAGCAGTCATTGTGCTTATCAGGTCAAACTCATGGTTAAAGTTTAGTTTAAGTATGTCACATAAAAATGCTCTGGGTAGATAATTTAATTATGCCGCTTTCCAGATATGCTCACTGTAATCACTGTCCTAAAACTGTAGGTATCATCTCATTTAAAATTTCAGACCTACTTATATTGCATATTAGTTTATCCCACAGCTATTGGCAATTAATATTTTAACAGTATACTTACTATTTGCACTTGCACTTGACATTTTCAAAGATTATCTATCCAAATCAGGAGGTCAAACTTAAGCTTAAGCTTAAGCTTAAGCTTAAGCAAACTCAGCAGAATTCCCATTATCATACTGGATCGGGACCTGGATAAACAGGTCGTCTATTGTCCATTAAGAGAAAAAGTGCATAATTTTTCCAACAGATTTAAGAACACAACACAAATATAAGAAACAAAGTTAACTGCTTAAGTTGTATAAAGCATCCATTCATAGAAAAATACATTTTCATTCATATGAGATTAAATTTAAGGGCATCAGTCAACTCTTTGGAATTTCTTATGTGAACAGTAACAGATTCAGTAACAAAGTTCAGGAATTTCAGCAGATGCAGCAGGACAGCAGACGCAGCAGAACATGTAGGACAGCAAAACTGAATACAGTATTTGAGGTGCAGCCTCACTAGCACCAAGTACGGGGCAATGATCACTTGTGTCCTGCTGGCCATGCTATGCCTGAAGGAAGCTAGGATGCCATTGGCTTACTTGGCCTCTTGGGCACACTGCTGGCTTATGTTCAAGATGCTTTCCAGTAACACATATGACATGCTGGAGATTAGAGAGGAGTTAGTTCATCTGCTTTGTGTGATATGACTGAATAGAATGTGGCTGTGGTGTTTTATCTTACATATTCTCCATGATACTCTTTCCTCTCCCCTTAGTTAATAGCCTTTATGTCACATTTGAAGAACTGCATAGCCCTTATGTCACATACGAAGCACAGACTTCCCTTTAACTTGCCTTCCCTTTTATTTACCTTGCACAGGTAAATAAAATTCCTTAAACTACATACACTCATCCTGTGAAAAGGGAAATAAAGTTTTGTACAAATAACTTTTTTTGTACAAGTGAATTAAATCAGCCCTGTATTTAACATATGAGATGATGACTTAGCATTGTCATGCTTGAACCTCCCTTTATCACAAGAAACTTTACTGAGAATTCTCTGACATACTCTAGCTTGTCCTAAACGCTTTTTCACAAATAATTTCAAGGAATAATTTTTCAAGCACGTAGTTCTTCTTTTTTCCCCTAGTTTCCATTTTTCTCTTTCCTAAGTATTGTAAATTTCACAGCTGTAACTTTTGCAGAGTTTACATTTTATTAGTTCTGGGATGTGAATGACTTTCTGTTCCATTTATACATCTGGAATATTTACAATTGCTCCCTCAGATATCTATAGACAAATTCTCGGCCCAGTTGTTCCTTGACTAGTTGTTAAGGCTATCAAAACTGCAATATGTTCTTATTTCAGATCCCTAGCCAAGTCTATGTCATAAGGTTATAAAAAAATCAGTGAATGAGCTAAAATTCCATGTCCCAGTTGTTCACTTTACAGGATTTGCACTCACTTTACTTTTGAAAGCTTGTTTCATGATGTTCCTACTAAGAAGGCATTTAAATTCCATCAGGAGGGAATCAAATTCTTTGTGAAAACATAATCTATTAGTTCCTTCCTCCTTCATTTGATAAGGTATTAGGTCACAATTAAGCACCTGTGGCCAAGACTGACACTTCCTTTTTCTCTACATTTCAGATAATGGTCTCTCTCTTTCTATAAGGCTATTTCTGGTAGTCTTTTCACAACCCATGGGCATGATCAATTTTCAGTCCAAGTAGGACTGGGTATCAGAAGCATGTGCTCTTCTACATTATGCCCTAAACATTAAAAGCCTTTCAGGGACTAATCTTTCAAATACTTAATTGTGCAATTGAGTTTAATGGGGTTGCTCACATGCTTAACATTAAGCATGTACTTCAGTAGCATACTCAACTAGACCCTAACTCTTCTTTATTATCAACAATTATTGAAGCCTCATTTTTTTTTCCTTTTAATTTTCCTTAGCCTACCCGACAAACATACTCATAAAACCCAATCTGTTATTGTCACTCATAAGTACAATAATCCTCAGCCTACATCACCTGAGCCTGAAGTAGGTAATAAATAAAGAAGCTATTAACTGCTGGAGATAAAACAAGACAGCTAAAGCAATGACTTTGGTTTTGAAACACCTTACGGTTTTTTTAGGCAAATATAAAAGGACTAAGAAAAAAGGACCTAATAAACTGTGTCTTAGAGCTACCTCTTGAGTTATCAGACATCTGTGATATCATGCCACATACCATATTCCTTCAAAATGTTTCTGCGACAAAGATATAATCTCTTTGATTAAAACACTTGCCATATTTGTGCAATCCTGATGCGAAACACTAATTGCATAAAGAATCTGCATAGGGGAAGAATCGCTGATAAAGTTCTGCGAGTTTATAAGGATAAAGAGCACCTGAATTTTGGAGGACACACTCTATCTTGTAGAACAGCTTGTAATCCCTAGTTGTGCAAAATGGTCTCTGAAAAATCAACAGGCCTTTAAGTTCGTCTTTACATTTTGCACAAAGTCAGGAGTGACAATCAAGGATAGCTCTTCTGAGATTAAAGCCAATCTTCCTTTATACCTTCCCACTTTGTTACTTCATCTCTCCAGAGATTCCTCAAAGTTGATAAGCTGCTACCTTCCAAAACACGCAGATTCATACCTGCCAAAATCCGTGGAGTCACATTGCTGCCTCTTTTCACACTCCATCTGCTACATTTGTTATTTCTGACCACGTTTCCTGCCATGTCACCTCCCACTTGGACCTATTTGCCTGTAAATTGGAAAATGCTTGTAACTGAGCTCACCTCAAAATTAAGCCTCATTCTTGCCTGCTTTTCTGTTCTACCTCTGTCTACGTTTCTGCCATTGCATGAGAGGTACACTGGCACCAGGATGCTTCCTTCTGTGGCATAAAATCTCAAACCTGTTGTTACACTAGACCTTCTGCAGAGTTAAATAATTGTTCACTGATAAACTCATGGAGTCAAAACTGTGAATCAAGCCAACTCCCTGGGCAGCTGAGGATAGCATGCATGCCCAGGCCATTAGTGTTCTCAGTGGAAGTATCCACAGATCTGCAAGCAAAGAATCAATTTCCCAATCCCATCATGAACAGTTCAAACTGATCCAAGTCTTGCAGTGAGGGTAGTCATTCCACTATTTTAATGCCACTATACTGAAGTGATACCAGCAAAACCAAGTGAGACTCAGCATAGTGCCTTCAAAGAGTTACCATGGTAATACTCATTAGATGTTCTATGCCAAAACATAATGCTTCAGGTTACTTTGAAAAATTGAAAAAAAAAGCTTGAATTTTTTCAGCCTTGTCCTAATTCTGTCACTGCAGGGATGACAAAAAGTAGGCAGAGCTTTGATTTTTTTTTTCCTTTTTTTTGCGGGGGAGGAGCAATCAACTTCTTACAGCAATGTTTTCCCAAAATAAGAGGCTCTGTTTATGCCTCACATTAAAAAGAGATGGAAGGAAACAAGGCAATATCATTAGGGACACAGAATCTGAAGTCAAAAATAGAATTAAAGAGAAGGAAGAATAAGTAAGAATGCAGCAGTACTTGAGAGAAAATAAGTATTTTATTTCACAGTGATATAAGGAAAAATAAAAAATTCTCCATGAAGGCAAGAAATCCTTTGATGTATGTATATGAAAGAGAAAGCCATATAAGAACAGGCTCAAAGAAGTAGTCCTTTGAGTGGCCACAGGAATTGAGAATTTTGGAGATCACTGAATATATCTCATGAAACATGTTAAATTAACTTTGCCTGCTTAACATACCAAAACAACTGTTGAAAAGGGATATATTTAGTCTTTATAAATACAAGAAGAATTATTTGAATTAAAGGATATTAAATATTACAGACACAAAATCAGTTGGCTATGCTTGTTCAGGAATATGTTTATAAAAAAGACTTCTTGACATCTGCAGGACTGTTTATCTTCTGATCTCTTGTAATGGGAAAATGAAGTTCTTTAAAGACCAATGCAGTACAGATATCCCCCACCTTATTGACAGTAGCATTGACCTTGTGCTTTTTCCACTCTCTCTTGATATTGGTTTAATAATCATGTAGTCATACAAGCCCTCTTCTTCCCTTGCCTCATTTTGATCACAGGTAAGTCTGTTCCTGTCAAATGGAGATTCATGTTTTTGAAAGGTGTTGCCTGAAATGTATGAGTTCTAACAGTCAAACAGGCGCTGGGAATAGCTCATAGAGGGAGTATATAGATTTATAGAGGCTGTAAAAAGCTATACACTTACATAGCAGATTTTGCAGAGATTTTAGGGCATTTTTTTTCTAAAACCGTTTTGTATTAAGTATCAAGCTGTGTGGTTACTGTCTAATCACCACTGTCATCATTCTGTGAGAGAGCTTAACTCTCACATGAACCTAATTCTGGCTGCACAGAAGAGCAGGAACGGGTGCAAAAGGCAGCACAGTGTGGGGCCATTTCTGATTGCCCAGAAAGTCGAACAGCTCTTCCCTGAGCTCCAACAAAGCTCAAGGCTTCACAGCTATGCCTAACTAACCCAGGCCATCTGCTTTTCCTTCAAAAAATAGCTCAGGACCCATCCTGTGCCATGTGTACTCCCAGTTCAACACAAGGTATCCTTTCTTGTAGGGCAATGTTTCCAAGAAGTGGTATCCCTGAGCTGCATCCATACATCAGCTAGGAAAGTGGAGTTCTAATAGGCCAAAGCCAGAACACAGAAAGTGATAACAGCTAGAGAGCACAGGTGATTGAGCACATGTCCTTGAGCTCAGAGCTAACAGGTTCAGGTCCAGCTGCTTGGGACTGAATTTGTTCTGTGCCTTGTGACACTTTACAGCCCTGCAACAATCCTGTCCTGTTTGTCCCTGTACAGAATATAGTGAACAATTCTAATGATAATGCAGTCAAGTGAATAAAAATCTATCTGACACCACTTAGTTATATTGTTTCTGAAGTGCTAGGATGACTAAAAAACTTGTAAAAAATATCTGTATCACTAGCAGACATGTTTATGAATGCATAGAGGAAACAGATTTGCTGAATAAGAAGATGTTGTATCTTAGAGCATAACTTCACTTGAAGTATCCATACCTCTGAAATTTAACAAAGAATATACAGCCCGTCATCAGCTCCACAAATAGTGTGAGATCAGCACAAGCATTTTTCTAGAAGAGTCAATTTTATAAGAAATGGTTGTGTGAATAATATATATTTTTAATTATTCTCAGAACAGGACTTTCTTGCTTACGAATAACATACTATATATATTGTGTTATATATATACATACATACATATATACATGTATGTATATACAAACACATACACAGTATGTGTATATATACATATAAAACACACATCACTGCTATAATCTATGCCTTCCATTCATTATGAAGAGGTCACAGCACATAACCACAGATCTCTCAGTCTGGGGATCCCTTAATCTGTGGCAATTTGCAGTGCAATTTATTCCTGGGATAGAAGACTCTTCTAGGCTCCCAAAGATGAGGACAGCACTACCTCAGGCTTTCTCACAGTTATTCACTCCCGGCTGTTTACAGCAAAACTTGCACCTCTCCAGCCACCAATATAAACTCTAGCCACAAGGCCACAATGTTCATTTACAGCAAAGCTGTTTGAGGCAGAGAAATAACTCCCAGCCTCCATCCCAGACACCTCAGCAGCAGCAACCTGACTTGTCTGGGAGACACATCTGGAAACACAGGCCACATATTTTCCACCATAAGAGATCAGAAAGTAGATTACAGATTTCCCTGAGATGTGGTTATGGCTTAAGTGCAGATCACGTCTCCTGTGTTCTCGAGCAAAGTCAAGGTTTCTTTGCAGATCTCTCAGTCACAAGACATGCAGTGGTGGGACTTCAGCTGGCTGAGATGGTCAACACTTGCCATGAGTTCCAGAGCAACCATGCCATCCATCAGGACCTTCCGAAGATTGGTGGGTCCCAAACTGTTTCTCTCTCTTTGTTCAAAGCAACGAATAGCCACCTTTTCAATCTCCCCAAAATTCCTGTTGCAATTCTCGATGGAGAAGAAAATTCTGTGTACAGGGTGCTATAACTAAATAAACCAACAGAGAGGGAAAGGATTTTGTTGCTCAATATCATACAAATGATTTTTTTTTAATAGGTGGACGTGTCAGCTAATCTGCTTGTCATTTCCAACTGGAGCTGAAAGTCCTGCCATTCCAATTTCCAAGTTGTGGGTTATAGTCATTCATTCCAGATGTTTCTTGTATATGAAAATGGGACTAAGCCTTGCTTCATAATGCAGCAGTCAGTTGTTTGGCTGAGTGTCAGAAGCAGCTGTTTATATAACAGCTTAATTTGCAACCACCTCCTGATTTTACTTTGGTTCCCCTGCAGTGCCTGAACTGTAATGAAAATAATAGTGGATGACTGCCATGGAAAGGTTTGCACCACACAGAAACAGATTTAATCAATGGAAAGAAGGGTATATTTTTCACTTTCCATTAAAATAAAAATGCCTTCAGCTCTGATTCTATGCAACAGATTACCTGCAAGTCACAAAAACTACTTCCAGCCTGAGAATTAAAGATTGCCCTGTGTGGTTAAGGATCCAATTTTTCCAGAGGCTTAAGGCCAGAGTTCATGTTGACTCTCTCATAAGCTCTGACTATTCAGCACTGCCTGAAAATCAGATTCTTCACTAATACCATCTCAGAGCATACTATTTAAGCTTCAGGAAAGCAGAGTAATAGGATGGCTGTGTGCTGCTGCTTTCTTGTGGCTAATGTTCCATGTCCTAGGGCAGGGAGGTGAATCTCACTGACAGTAAGGCCAATGTGGCAGAGGCTCTTCACACAAGACATAGTTACACAGTAGACCTTTTTGGCAAAGGGCATACTGAATGGGGCAGCAACATGCTGTGAAAACAATCCCAGCTCGTTCCCCAACCTGCTGGGGCCAGGTGGCATGAGGAGCACAGAGCCAGGCATGGACACCAACAGCGCAAGCCTGCACATCACCCAAAACAGGCAGCAGCCTATAACAGATCTCGTCAAGCACGTTTCAATAGCCCCTTCCACAGAACTGTCTCTGACATAGCATGATGGGTAAATAAATGAGTCATTCATTTGGCAGAAAAATAGCGCTTCAGATTTGGACAGTAGCAGTGTTTAAGCTCCAGCCCTCCTGCTACCAACAGGCATGGCATGGATCAAAACCAGACAAGTAGGGGCTCAGTGCAAGCGCACTACTGAGTTTTTCGTATTAATTAGCCTACAGTAGTTAACATGGTTGCTGTTCAACTTGGGTTTGAAGAAGTGAAAAGTGAAAGAAATGCTGGGAACTAGTGTACTCAATGATCCTTGATGTAAGAAATAGTTTTAATAATCACATACTCCTCTCTTTAGCATCAGAAATATGTCAGCACAGACTGAGGGAGCAAACTACACTGGCCTTGCCAAAAGATTTTTTTTTTTTGTGAGATACATTTTAAATTAACAATGTACTCTATCTGTTCAGAGAAAAAAAAATGAAAAATTATTGGTGACTGTATTGGAGATGGAAATTTCTATGATCTGCGGAGTCATTAAAATCTCCCATGGGAAGCAGAGACCAGACCTTGAGAAATAAGATGTTTGCCTGCCTAGGCTGAGCGATAAGGTGCATGGATGCAGCTGCTCAGCCCGGTTCACCGGCAGCCGCCCTCGGAAACCAGTGGAAGCCGGCCGCTCGACCGGGCTTGTAGCTAACTTAACCGTAGACATCCACCAAACTAGCTTTGGGGGTCAAACACCCGGAAATGAGGAAGAATATGAGGAAGCAGGACCCTCGAATTGAGGGCTGGGACCCCCAACTGGTGTGCGCGCCTGCGCACCCAGGCGGGGGAGTTGCACAACTGAAGGCAGAGTTCATCCGCCTCCCAGCCTGCCTCCTGGGTCGTACTTACCCTACGTGCCAGGATGCACCAGGCATAGAGAGGACAGTGAGGAGAGAGTGGGGAGAAGGAGAAGCTCCTAACTCTGAGGCCTGCACTGTCTCCGTGGGAGCCGGTCAGCAACTCTCTCTCTCTGATCTGCCAGCTGGAGAGCATGTTCGGGTCCAGTATCCTGCCAGCAGGCATCACCTCATGAGTAGTTATCCATACCTTGCTTCTTTTATGTGCTTTCACCTGAATAAATGCTTGATGTAGTCACCATGTTCTGCAGGATTATTGCTGAACCCCGAGCCCATCTAGAACAGTGACACACTCATTTTCCATCATGTAATCCGACCTTCATATTGCTGGAGGGAAAAATGAGCAATTCAGAGGTATCTTTGGACAAAGGAGAAAGCTTAGTCTGTTGAAAATCCAGCCCTCTAAGATCTTCGCTGAAGCACACCCTGATTCACAAGCCTTCTTGTACATATATTTGTTTAACTGCTGCAATGAATTCAATATCCAGTGTTTTGTAAGAAACAAATGTGATTGTCATGTATAAATTAATAAGCATATTTGAATACTGAATTGCTTTGAGCTGCAGAGGGTACAGTTAGTGTTACAGCATGGAAGGAGGTAGGCAGCAGGAGAGAGAATTATTATTTTGTACCTTATGTTCTCAGAAAGATAAGTGAGATAAGGGAGGAGAAACAGGGCATGTGGCAGCTAAACAGCTTAGACTAATCTATAGTGAGGAGTAGGGCTGTAATGGACTGTTATATTTTAGGTTGTTGTTTTGCCTTTAAATGGGGACATTAATTTAAGCAACAGATATAAGATGTTAGGACTAAATATAAATGAGAGAAAAAGCGGGGGATTTGTTTCTAAGAGAAATAAGGCATATCCAAGTGGACTTTACTGCTACACTTCCAGATAGCTATGGAAACCAGAAAGCCCTAGAAAGTCTTCAAAAGAACAAGAATTTGCAAAATGAGAGACAGTCACCACAATCCCAAAGGAGAAAATCTGTATTTGTGAAATGGACTTCAGCTTCAAATTTGCATTTAATGAGTTTGTAAACACCTGAGACTAACAGGCAAGAGACTGCAAAATAGGGACATTTGAAAACATGGAAAGATATGTTGTTAAAATTCCTCAAATGGGAAAACAAGACTGAGAAACTGATTTCTCTGGGGATTGCAAAGTTTCTTTTTAAAGTCATTTCTCTTCAAAATTATACTGTATGCCACCATGAGCTTATGAATCCTGATCTATTCACTTCTCAAGGTTGTCTTTTTCTTAACCATGTATTAAAAATAATACATGGACTACCTGGACACACAGACACACTGTATTTCAGGAACAAGAAAGTAGGAAGATGGAGATTATATCCAGAAGTATAGGTTTTCTTCTCACTTTGGACCACTTGAAAGTCTTGCCAGGGAGAAATCAGTTTTGGCTCTAATAGCTCCTTGTTGCATGAGTGTCCAGCTACAAAATGCAAAAGAGAAATGGGAAGGGAGAGGATTGCTCTATGTCTCTGACTTATATTACCTCCCACAGATCCTCTATAGGGGATACCCATGAGTTTTGCCTTGCTCAGTCTACGTCTAAAGTTACAGGCTAAACATAAAACACATATTAAAATTATTCTTGATTTGGAATCAGACTATTAATCAGCTAGATAGAAAACATAGCAAAGATTATATGATGTCTATCATGCCTAAAAGCACATAGACCCAGATTCATCTTTGCTAAATGTCAGTCTTAAGTGAGGCTCCTCAGTTTGCAGCTGAATTGCTCTCTTTTCCCGGTCCACACACCAGGGAGACCAAGTCATCTCTGCAAAACCACCTGTTGTTAACCACCTAAGTTCTGAAGTGCCTGGTGTCTGCCCAATCCACTGTGGGAAAGGAGATCATCTCAGTTACACCTTATTTCTGCCACTATTTCCATTCAGTGAACACTGAGTACAGTCTGGGACCTGCAGCAGCTTGGCACCAAAGGGACAGACACATTCTCATCTTCTTTCTTAACTAACATACAAATCCTGCATTAGTAACAGCAAGAGTAGAGGACTTTCTGACATATGATGCCAAAAATTGCCTTAATCAGAGTACAGTGGCCATCTACATTTTTCAAACTATGTTCCTGAGAGTGACTTTAGGACTATAGGAGAAAGAGATGAAATTCTTGAATGGAGGAGAGAAATGGGCATGGAACATAACAAAACCATTTTTATGACTGGAGCAGCAAAGTAACCCTGCCAAGGTGATGTATCTATGATGTTAGACATTACACACTCACATCAAGAGACAATCTACTCTAAAAAGGTATCTACTATTGGAATGAACCAGAAAAACAATATATGCAAGGAAAGAGTTTCACTCCATTTTACATTCATAAAAATGTAAAGATCTTTTTCAGTGTGAGTCAGAAAGAAGAAGAAACTCCTGAGTTTCAAGAACAGACAGACTCAACTTTTCTCTTTAGGAACAAGCAGGACTACTTTTCATGATGTCAGGAAACAGACAGTACAGCAGCTATTCTTAGCCTCAATTCCATTTGCTGTTGTGTTTACATTATTCCAAACTGGCATTTTGGCATAGTTACTCAAGAATATTAGCTACTATTACCCTTTCCAGCTGTAGTCACAACAGACTGTACATTAGCTGTTCAATCTTATGACAGCCCTATGTATCGTCCTTTTTTCTACATACAGAGAGATCATACAGAGAATTTAGCAATTTGCCCAAAGCTGCACTGAAAGTCTGTTAATAGAATATAAATCATCTGATTCATAGTCTTATTGCTTCAAGAGCATATTTCTCCTCCCTTAATTAGCATTAGAATAATAATACTTTGCATTTCTATAGTGCAAATGCAAGTTATCCAAGGTTATCAAAGTACTTCAAAACCATATGGCCCATCAGGATGGGAAGTCATTTTACTCTTCCAGCTATTTGGAACACTCCTAAGCATTTCTATTTGGATTATAAGCAGCAGGAAGATTTTCTTCAGAAATAAATAGGGCCTATTAACTCTTCTTTGAAGTTATATTATCATTTGATTTTATGATTCTTTCTGACTTTAGCTCAAGATGAGACTTATAATTTACCTTATGGTTGCACATGATTTAAATGCACACAAACAAAAAAGCAGTAGTAGGTCATTTTTTTTCAAGGCATGCTGAAGCAATTCCCACAGAAGGCCATAGAAATGATGGTATCTTAAAGCAAAGGCTTTTACAAAGCAGCAGTAGATTAAATGTTAGAACAGTCCTCCTGGACTGACCAAAAATATTTCCTTTAAACAGGCTCATCACAATAATAAAAGATCTTTGCTGCATTATATGTACACAAAAGCTCTTAATTATCATATAGTAACATATTAGACTTCCCCCTCCCTCCAAAAAGAGATTGTAAGCAGAAAAGGAATCACAAGGGAGAAACCTGGCAACTTCTTCCCAAAGCTCCATTACTTACACTTCATTGCCAAAAGGAGCCTGGACATTGTCAATTAGCAAAGATGGTAAATTTCATTGTAGGAAGAACAAACACATCTAATTATTGACTCATTTATGCAGATGAGCATGGTTTGCAGAAAACGCTAATTTAACTAATGTCTTGTTGCATATTAATATCTATACCATATGGTGAGGGTTGAAGATGAATTGTTGTTCTGTTTTGTTAACAAAAGAGACATGGTTGTACTATGACACCAAATTATGAGAACACTTAAGTAGCACAGCTAGGGATGTCTACAAACATATTTTCCGTAATCGCAAAAGAACGTAGCTGAGATTATTCTTAGAGCAGAAAGTACAGCTATGCCCAGAGGTACCAACTTATGTTGAAACGATTAAAACAAATATCTTTAAAGATTATATTGAAATTGTGAAGAATGATATAAAAGCCAGATGTTAGCATATTTGCCAGGATGATACCCACACAGTAGATATAATACAGTACTTAAGCTCAGTCTTTAAATTAGACAAATATTTTGATGTTTCATAACTGCCTCTGTACTCAAAATTCAAGTCAATTTAAACACAAATCCCGACTTGTTGAATTTTATACCCATTTATTTAAACAAAATAGATTGAAAAACACCAAAAATGTTAAGACTTTTGTTTTTATGGAATTACAGTAATAAAATGAGAGTATGCACATACTAACTTTAAATTCAGGAGACTGCTCCATTCCATCAGCTCCAAAAGGAGATGTACGAAATTAGCTCTCCTAGAGCATAATCAGTTTCAGAAAATATTCCCCATTAAGAACATGGGTACTAGTATATAAAAAACAGACTTAAATTATCATTTTTATTTAGAAAACAAAAATTAAAAACATGGGGAGGAGAGGGTTAAAGTCAGCCCCAGAAAAGCAAAAGAATTTCTCCTTTCATGTTTGCATATTATGACAGTTTTTAACTACATGATCAACAGCTGCATTGCCATTGTCACCTATCCTGAACTGGAAAGCAGTAAGTTAACTGAATACTTTTAGTAGAGAACAAATCTGATTCAACCTACAAACTTAATTTCTATGTTATATCATGAGATAAGGCCACTGGTAGGGATTGTTGAGCTGATAACTTTGAGCTACAGTCCACAACAGCAGGAGCTTTCTCATTTTGTGTTGGGGGAAGGGGAGAAAAGACAGTCCTAGAAAACACATGATTCTCTCATGCACAAAGGAGAGAAAGATACTGCTGCTGTTAAGAGCACTAAGAAACTTTGGGTGTGTAGGGACCTCTTAGGATGGATTCATGTCATAAACAGTGTCTTTTCTGAGGACATATGAATATAGGGATTTACACTCCTAATTTGTAAAAATATTAATATTTTTATAACAAATCTGATGAAAAAAATGTGTAGGAGGTATTTATTGTTTTGCTCTACAGCCAAGAACAGCTTTTCTGATTCACTGAGCTATATGATATATACTCTCACTGAAGCTACTCACTGAGATATACTATATATTTCTGTATGATGGCCTTCATCTACAATATCACAAGACACTTCAAGGAAAGGCTTTTCACTTCAGAGATTTGTCCATTTTGAGGTGACATATGAATGACAGGGAAGAAAAAAAAAAGGAACATTCTGTGCACATTTTTGCTGTGTAAAATGTTTTTAAGAACTTTTCTTGACTGCTAAAAAATTGTGAGTGAAAGCGGATCAAATGATAGGCCAGATTAACTTTGTCTTTGTACTTCATGGAACATATATTTTGCTGGAAATCACTCATAACAACTACCCTGGCCTAAAAGATGTTCAAAAGCAGTTTCTAAAAATGATTTTTAATTTCTACGTTGGACAAATCACAGGCAATTTTCTAAAGAGGGAGTGTCATCCCTTACAGGTAAAACTCATCACGAGCTTTCTCCTTTAAAGAATACACTTGCATGCATCCCAAGAATTATTTCTCTCCTACAGGAAGGCTGCAGGATGAATTCTTTTTTAGCACCATATACTTGCCAAGCTGGCAGCTTTGTTCAATATCTAAAATTATTTAATTATCCATGTATGTCTTTAAAATCAACTGAAACTCTAACAAGAAGTGTTACATGAAAACTATGCCAATTGAATAATAACTTCTACAGAAGACTTGTTTAGGCAAAAAAGACCAATTACTGCTGCCTCCTTGGGAAAGAAGATCCCAAGAGCCTACATCTTCAATGAGCTGTTGTATCTTCTTTTTAACCAAAATGGAACATTTTGTTCCAAAACCAGTATCACTGAAAGAAAGCCTAATAGAGGTACCGAGTCTGGTCTCTAACATTTCACAGAACATGAAGTCTTTCAATGCGAATCTTTTAAATGTCTTCATGAGAAGAAAATATTGAAAAGAAATTTACCTGGGAATTAGCTCTTAAGTAATCTCTTCCCACAATGATTCCCAGTAACATGAAAAAAAACTGAGATGTTAATGGAGGGAACAGGCTAGAAACAGAGAGCTGATCTGCCTCTGTGCATCAGTATTAGCCTAACTTTAGCCTTCCTTTCAGCTGAGGCATTTTTGTGTATTCCTAAATTAGAAAGACTATATGAATCCTGCCATGTGGGAGGGAAGCACAGCAAAGCAAAGTCATATTTCTGCAGGGGAATAAATCCTGTAGCAGACATTCAGCCTGTTCTTGATATTTTCAGTTAAATGATGTACCTTTCATGTCTATTTGACAGAGGTGAATTGTTAGAAGACAAGTAGATATATTAGAAAATGAAGAGCTGTGACCAGACCAATTCCCCCTGACAACTTTTAAAGGTTCTAAACATGATGTCAATAGGACAAGTTTGTTTCAGTATCATCTATCATATACTCTTAACTATAAGCAGTATAATCCTCCCTATGTTTCAATTGTTCTATTAATTATTTATTCTTGAATATATAAATCCTTCTTAGCATTGTAGTGATAGCACTTCTGACATGATATAAAACTGAATTATTATATTTATAAAACTCTAATTGATGCCTTAAAACATCTCTTGCGCTTCTGGGAAAATAACATACTTCAACACATGGAATGAATGTAATGAAATGATAAATCTGTCAGAGAAAGTTATAGATCAGTTTTTTCAATGGGTGCATGCAAACTGTATTTGCTTTATGGATACCCGTAAGTAATTTTTTACATTATTTTTACTTGCTTTTATAAGATTATATGCATATATTTCTTCACCAAACTGGGCATTCCACTCCAAATGATGACCTGTCTGCAAGGTTAAAAACCTTAATTTTGAAATTTTAATTAATAAATATCTGTGCTACTTCATTTTAAATCACCTTAAAAAAGGCAGTTGAATACCCTATTTACCACTGTTATTGAGATTAAATATTCAATCAAATGCTCAAAAAAAGCATTTGAAGCCACTCACGAGCATTTGAAGCCACATCAAACAAAATCTTCAAGCAGCAAAGATCAGAATTAAATCTAACAATGTTTTCTGATTTCAAGATACTGATGCTTATGTGTTCAAGAAAATGGTATTTTCTCACGCTTAATAAATTGAAAATCAAGATAAAGATAAAATATGGCCTTGGAATTGTGTATTCAGCAATGATTACAAACTTCTGAACCCACTGCCAGTAATCATTCGTTGTTGTTGCAGATGCCCTGATAGTATTCATAAGGGCCACTACTACCCATTATGTAATAAATACAAGACACGGAGAACAATGCAATCAAAACATTATTGGAAACTTTTCCATGAATTACAAAGGCTGCATTCTTGTCTTATTTCAGTGCTATTCCCGAACTTTAGTATCCATGAACTCAGATTGGGCAAATATTTTCAGAAATAACATGATGGATTTTTCCCTGTTTAATGCCTGCATTAAAGTACGCCAAAGTTATTTGTGCTCAGCAAAGAATACTCTTCTCTGTTTATCGTATCTTCTTAGCAATCAGGTTCATTGTTCATTTCCTCCTTAAAAATGTTCAACTCTCCAACTGAGAAACAGAGTACCTTACAATTTCCGTGGCCAGTCTCAAGATAAACAGCAATAGAAGAGCTACCAAGGAGAACATTTCAGAGCAATTAAAGGGGCAAGTGGCTTTAATCCAAGTTATCTAGGCCATCATGGTCAGTTGTGTTAGCGGGGCAGGCGGGGAAGGAGATCAGTTTTTTCCAACATCTGTAGCACATGCAAAGAGACTCTGCAAGCAGCATATACTTAAAGTAATAAAGCATTTATTTATTGGCTAACTTACATAAAAGATAGCAAGGATTTAACGGGTGTTCAGCTAAGCATTAGTCTGTTCAGTCACCCAGAAGTCTTTGCAGGCCTGGCAGGGGGGAGCAGGAGGGGCCTCTGTGGCTCCTTCAAACAAATCCTCAGCATCATTTAATTTTTCTTCCACCAGCACTATCAACAGCAACATACTCATGACCCACCCAATGCCGACTGCACCCAGTGATCCAAAAATTAACCCCATGTTTCTTCCTGCAGAATTTTATACCTTTCCATATTGTGTTTTTTTTTCTTTTATCCTCAATCCTACCTCTGCAATTTTATCCTTTCGACCTTTCTACAGACCTTCTCACAGCTCATTCCCCCATACAGCAACTTCCTCAGGAGTCGAGCATCACTGACACAGCTGCACCCTGGGACAGGAATGAACACAGAGGGCATTGCAGAGAGAAAGGATTATATAAGAAGTGACCAATTAATATGAAATAAGATGTATGATCAGACAAATTAGTTTAAAGATAACATTTCAAAAAGTTTTACTATGTAAGTACTATGAAAATATGCTTATCCTGTGGAAACTGCATTCTGGGTGACAACTGTGAATGTCCCAAGCAATCCTCCCTCCTCAATCCTCTGACTCCTTCCACTGCAAATACATTTGTCATTCCTCTGTTCTTCAGAGAGAACTTGCTCCCTGCTAGCCGCTGAGCACCATATCCTAGTTCAAAAGAGCCAGAGGCAGCACTCAAGGCAACATCTGCTGAGCCCTCACACAAACAGCATACTGGAAGTGAACTTTGACCTGTAGGAAACCGTCAGAGTCAATACAAACAAAAAGAGATACTCAGGATCCCCAAACATACAACTTCAAATCGTATCAATGTTAAACAGCATCTGAAGATGGAGGCTCTTCAGATCACTCTAAGTGGAGGAGGTGGGGACAGGGTTGTGGAGCCATGTAATTATAGTCAAATCAAGGGACACCAGAGAAAATGCCTTGCCAGTTAATGGTTATGATGGACTAAGACCACTCTAGCTTCTCCTACCTTACATCTATTCCTGATACCAGATTATTCCATGAGCCTGGGGGAGATTCTCACAGAGAGGAAGGAAACTTCAGGTGGCCAACTTATATGGACTTGATGAGAGCTTGAGGTCCAACACTTTCGTACCTTTTAAGATGTCCTTAACATAGTTCTATCTGATGTATTAATCTATGCAAGGACAGCAAAGTTAATTCTAGTTTGTGTTGTTAACAATTAATGTCGTGAATTATGTATCCTGTTAGATTAATATTCTTTTTGCCCTTTAATTGCTCATGACCATATCTTCAGAAATGAAAAAGTTACTCCTCTAAACATTATAATGACCTTGGGCATGCAACCATACAACTGAGTAAATTTAGGATTAGAGTTTACATTTCATGTAGTATTCCTCGCTTCTGGACACTTAAACCTAGTTTTAATATTACTTTCAGGGACAAATCAGGTGGGTGATTTGGGGTTTTTTTGTTTTTGTTTTTGTTTTTTTGGTCCAATTTTCTTTTTGGTTTACAAGTGAAGAGTTGTAGGTTATCTAGGATTTGCAAAATACAATTTTATTATGTAAAATTTAATCAAGAAAATATGTTTTCTTATAGCTTGTAGTTATTCCAAAAAATCTCATTAAAACCTCTGTAATTAGTGTTGGTAAAATTGCTCAAGCATCAAAGGAGATTGTATTTTCCACCTCTAGTAGAAATGATAAAATCATTTTGCAATTTGCATGCACTATTAGTTCTGGGGAAATACAGTCAGGTGCCATTTTCTAAGGAAAATGTACAAATGTACAAAGAAAAAACAATGTATTGAATGCAGGCATTATGCATCGTTCTTGTTTCAGCAAACAGAGAATTCTGTGAAGCTATAGGTGATGTGTTGGTCACTGATGTTGTCCGGGATATATGTCTTATAATCAGCTGAGGGAGGCAAAGTTCTTCGTTCATTCTGATGGCATATACCTCTTTATCCATTACACAATACTACTTGAATGATATAACTGGTCAGTGCCAGAATTGCATAGAATAATTGGCTCATCCTCCTCTAACCTCTTGATAGTCAAAACACCTGAGGGCAGAAAAGGGGGACACAAAGACTTTTTTGCACTGTCTGTAGTAGCAAAACCTGCACATTATACCAGATCCTGAAAACAGTGTGTTGTTTACTTTACTCATAAGAGATTAGCAGCAATATGTTTTTTTAAGATACTATAGTGATTTAACAAAGTTCAATGGTATGTAAGGCCATGGTTTAACAAGAGTCAGTGGTAAGGTACACTTGGTTATTTGCATCATGGAGGGAAGGATCAGATGAAATTTTCAAGGAGACCCTTCCATTGAGTCATGAGGTTCAGAGTGGACACCCTTGCTCTCCAAATGCCTTCACAGAGGAGTCTCAGTGTGGCAGGATCCAATCTTAGTCCCAGGCTTGGACAACATTATATGTCTAAAGGGTTATGTGCACAATCAATGAGAGATTTAGAAAAGTTAGCAAACTTTCCAAGTGCTGTTAGTCACTTACTGAGGATCTGTCATGGGTAAAGAATCAGCCTCGAGGAGTTGGCATTCCTAATCCTAAGAGGCATCCCTACTCAAGTGGAGATTCTGCCATCCAGCCCTGCCACGGGCTCTATTTGTGCCTTAAGATGATTGACGCATAGTCATAATTTTCATACCAGCCATACTTGGGTGGGCACATGTTTAACTAGCCCTTAGCTGTGTGCTGTTCATAGAGAGGTCAGGCTGCAGTGGGAAGAGCATCGTGCTATACCCTAGTGGCCTGCACACAGAAGAGGCCTTGAATTTCCGCGCTGTGATAATCATGTCCACACTGCCTTGCATTAAATGTGCCATAGAGCAAACAGATTACTCATGTTTTGCACCTTACTCCACAGCCCTCTTCCAATCTCTCTGCATGATGCTCCATGGCCACTACAGCATGCTCCAAACAACAGATTTCAGCTGCAATGACCTCCAGGCCACTTCTCTGAGCATCCTTCAAAATCATAGTATGATCTTCAGCTTTCACAGCTGACACTGAGTTAGATGTACCACATCACCTGGATCAGCATCCCAAGAGCATACTAAAATGAAATAAAATATTAAGAAATATTGTAATGTGCAGGACTGGAAGAGTGCAGGAAGAACAATGGGAAGACGGAAAGGAATGGGCCAAGAGGACCCCTAATGTCAAATAAGAGCAGGAGGAGGAGGAATGGAATTAGGGTGTAACACAACGAAAACAGAATCAGAGTCACATAGAGTCAAACAGCTTGAGTCTGGTTTTTGAGGATGGGAGAATGGGAACCACAAAATTTCCCCAGAATCGATGAAGAGATTAAGTCTCTGAAACAGAAGGAAAAGGAATGCAGCAGGGGTAAATGTATGGAAGAAACGTGTACTGCAGGTGCTCTTGGTAGCAACAGAAGCTGTGAACTCTGCAGCTCTCTAGTATTCAATATCATTAACTGTTATTCCAAAGTTACTAACAACTTATAAGTGTCAGTAAGAAGGATCCAAAGATTTCTAGTTAACCCCAATGCCCTGTTCATGGTCTGCAGTCTGGTTTGCTCAGTTCATTTCCATGCAGCACCTCAGAACAACGAAGGCCAGTCAATACTAATCATTGCACAGCAGCATTGAGCATAATGATGCACACCAAACACATGCTGCTATTTGTCCTTCTTCTGCCTATTGCTAACTGAGCTGGAAAGTGAGCACAAGTTCTGTGTATCACAGATTTGTGACTGACAGAAGAACTGTCTTCCTCAGCGGGAGACTTTCAGTCTTGCCAGTCATGTAAAAAGACATGGGTGTGCTTTGTGTTAAGTAATGACAAATTTGGAATGCAGGAAAGGCAGACAGATGCAGACAGACAAATATGAAAACACACATGTATACCTGAAGTAAGTCCCCAGCAAAGATATTTTCTAATCATATGAAGAAAAATCTGACTCACATTGCCTTCTGTCTTCCCTCAGCTGAGAAGTATAGGTAAAAGTTTGGCACAGAGCTAAATATGAGAGATCCAGATCTGGATGATTAAGGCTCTCTCATAGACACTTCAGAATCCTCAAAATGAGAATTCCTTCTCTTTCAGTGAACTTTTCCTGCTGTCATGAAGAGACAACCTTCCCTAATTAACAAAATGTTTTCTGACGAGGACTCATTTTATTTCCCTTTCTGTGCTTTGTTAAGCGTAAGAATCTGAGCATCAGTTCTACTTCTTTTAGCTCAGCAGGCTCAGTCTTGTTTTCTGAATATCTAAATTAGCTATTAATATATTTCACACTTCAACTGCAGCTTTCAGATTATTCCTTGAAAGATCTCTGAGGCATAGGAGAAGTTTGGGGGGACAAATGGGTATTGCTCAGATAAATGGTAAATCACTTCCATCTTGAAATAGAAGGCTTAAAACCATTTGTATAATTGAAATCTAATGCTTTCAGAGTTAGTAGACACTCCAACCACAAAACATTTGCAATAAAATATAGTGTTCCTTATTAGACATAAATGCAGGTGTGCAAGGGTGATCTTCTGCTGACTCCCTGCTTGGTCATTACCACTTTTACTACCTAGCCACCATTATAGTTATTACTCTTATAATTAACAATAATAATGATAACAATAATATGATCTAGAGCTAGATAGGGCTCTCAATTAGTATATCCAAAAATACTTTCCAGGAACCATTGACTTCTTAGTTTGGCGCCAGAACAATTGGACCAACTAAAGAGATTTTTACTATTTGTCCTTTGTCCACATATCTGATCTTTGTTGCTTATGGTAGTTGCTGGAGCATTGCCACAAAACAAGCTCAAATCTATCTATCTATCTATCTAAAAGAATCTGACTTCCAGATGAAGAATCAAGAGAGATTTCAGCATTCTTCAGGGACATAATTTAGTCAGTGAATTGTTTACCTTTTTTTTTTCTCCCAGCTTGCAAATAAAAATTTTCCAGTATTATAAAACCACTTTTTTTTTTTTTTTTGTCAAAATGCTTAGCATATAATGAACCAATGCCAGGTACAAAGGTGTAGGCAGCTCTGGATTTGAGTAAGCTGTGCACCACTCCTAACTGCTTCTCTAACACAGAGCATTAATCAAAGCTGGACATCTTCCAACATGCCACCTACAGCAGAAATGCCTGGGCCAAGGAGATCTGGAAGGAGGAATTCTGAGAACTGCTTTTCTCTTTCCTCAAATCATTCAGGATAATGAGATCTCTGGGTACATACAGGCATGGGTACTGAGATGTCCAGGCTACCACCAACTCGGAAATGGGAGCAAGACAGCAACCAGTGCTGACCATAGGGCTGATCTCACAAGGGCCAGCACAGGTTAGAAGATTGTTAACTTGATACCCCTAATATGCACTGCCAAGAAAAGTAATTAGTTGAAGGCCATCCAAAGGCCATCCAAATGCGGGTACATGGCTTCCAAGCTAGTGGGAGGTGGGTTTTTTTGTTTTGTTTTGTTTTGTTTTTTATTATCAGTTAGGTTGCTTAGTCACTGAAAAACTTCTGAAAGTATTTCCTCTTATTCTTTTTATTATGGGGTATAAGGAGGGGGAAAAAGGCCATGAGAATGAGATAGAAGCATGTTATTTATATTTATATGCACTGTAAAATTATCTTCTGGGAGCATGCTGCTGAGCAAAACAGTGAGAATGTTAAGTATTATATTAAAATTTGCAGGATTACTAGTTGTGTCTTCATTTCTCCTTTATAGGCAAGTAATTTTTTTTCTTTATTATACCATGGTCATATATCATAAGCAGTAATTACATCTTTAATTTATGATTGTGAAGTTAATTATATGTTACAGAATTTAGAACTGATCTTACTATAATTGTGGAATCATACTATGTTATGTGAATCATGTATTACATACTATAAAAACACTACTGAACATATGGCTTATAAAGGCTACCCAGGGAATAATGCTGTAAAAATTAATACATGGGATGCTATCACAGTCACTACAAATGAAAAAAAAATGTGTTGCATCTTTTACATGGAGAACATAACAATACAGATTCTGTCCTCGGATGAGGTCACATTCTGCAGCCAAGGATTCAGGGTATCTTTTGCTTTCAAAAATGAATATTTTTTACACCCTTCTCATTACAACTGCTTACAGCATTTGCTTTAGCTCTGGCTGTAACAGTGCCTTGGAATATCTACTCAGTAATTTGAGGCATGAGTCTCTGAAAGAGGTACAAGTGCACAAGGGAATATTGTATAGACTTATCTCAAGGCTCGACAGTGACCTCTGTCTTCAGACACTGCTAAAAATCCTTCATGTTGTGCAACATTTTGTCATAGCGTATAAATCTACGTGCAACAGTCATATAACACAAAGATCATTCTGACCTTCAACATGGAACTGGGGTAGCTACAACCTGAACAACATTAAAATACAAAAAAAAGTATGTACATTGTGTGAAAATTCTAAAATTTGCACTTTCCAGGAGCTTAACTGTGATTTTATAGTGCCTTTGCTGCAATAAAAAAAATGCCATTTGGAGACAGAAGAGACAATTCAGTTTGGCCTTATCTTTCAGCAATGGCTCTTCTTCAATAGCCTCTAAGCACTCCTGGTTAAGGCAGGCACACAGCGGTGAGATTCTCAAGAGCACCAGAAACCTCATGCCTGAGACCCTACTCATGTGGCAAATTTGTGGCAATACGGGATTTATCACATAGCTAGTTTGTACTTAAGTGCATGCATTTACAAACTGGGCTGGGAAGTTGCAGCACTAAACAAGTGAGTTACTAGAACATGTCAGTGCCTTTCAGTGACACTGCCCTGTGGAAAGTGACCTTCCAGCCTAGAACTTAGTAGTTCAGTGCTGAAATACAAGATAGAGACTGAAAGGGTGACTCTTACTTTGAGCGTGTAAAATGTGACACAACTACAACACTTCTTCCAAGTAAACAAATTTCCTGCCACTGCAAACAATTCCTATGACAACCAAACCTTCTCCTCAAGCAGGATGAAGACTGATAGGGTTTTATTTTGTGGGTTTCTGTTCCCAGCACACCCTGTGGGGGTCACAGGTAAAGGCCATCAGAAATATCCATTCCATACATAATCTCAAGTGCAAGAGGTGTTGACTAATATCTAGGCTTAACAACACAACTCAAAACTGAGGCACTTGGAGGATTTATTCCCATCTACACACACAAAAGCTATAGGAGAAGAAGTAGGACGAGACATGGAACACTCCATTTGCATTCTTTTCATGGCAGCCAATGTACTTCCTTCTGCTTTATTCATTAACCATAATATTTTTAATTGTAGGACTGGATGTTCCAGAAATTTGAACATATCTCGGTGCTAAAATTCCACCCCAACACCTCTGATTGTGCAGAAATGTTGCATTGAACTGAAGCAAAAGTGGTTAAAATATCATTGCAGGACAAATAAAATGTTGGAAAAGCAATCATTTCTTCCTCATAGTCATGCTCTAGTTCTTTTTTAATGATACAGATACATACTGCATGTTATATTTTTATTATTGTTTTTTTAGGCTGAAATAGCCTATTGCTAGTAGTTCCTCCATTCATTTAGCACTGTGGAAACCATAACTTTACTTGTATGAATTACCCTCTTACGCATGCTAAATATTGACAGTAGTTGCATTTACCAAATTTAATTGCTTCTTGCTACTTGTGAAGTGCAGGAAATTGCTATACACATTCAGGCCTGCAAATGTTTACAGGCTTCTTTTTCTTTTATCAGCCAAGGGCAGTTAATCCCTGGAGGAGGGGAGGCGAAATGTGTTTTTAGTTTGCAGTTTTCAATCTCAAACATGATTTTATTTAATTCTCTTCCATTTCTTATTAAGCCAAAAAACTGCTTGTCTGTTCCCTATTCCCCAGTGACTCTGCTATTTC